>NC_084583.2:5392500-5612500 GCF_033978685.3 Nerophis lumbriciformis
TATAACAATCTACAAGGTTAATATAGCTGGCTTCTCTTTCTCCCCCTCCATTTATCTGCTTTCTTTTGTATATTTAGTTATCATTACATATATGTATTGTTACATTTCAACAATTGTATTGTTGATAATAGAGGTAAATTATTGGTATTATTCATTATCAATAGCGCTTTTTCTATTGGTATTTGTATTGCTCCATTTGTAGTGTAATAATGTTCATTGTCATTTCTGTATTACTATTTATTTCACTAACTGATTCTTTGCTATCACGTTTACTATCATATTTGTACATATCGTATTTGCTGATGTTGTTCTGTTGTTGTTGTTGTTATTGTTGTGTTTGCTGTTGTTGTTTTTGTCTCTGTGTCTTATCCCCCTCTTGTCCCCACAATTTCCCCTTCTGTCTTCCTTTTCTTCTCTTTCTATCTCCTCCTGCTCCGGCCAGGCTGCACCAAATAATAATATAAATACATTTATTAAAGTTAAATACAAATAAGGCAACAAGAGAAGTATCCCACACTTCTCTTAGGTAAAGTAAATTTGTACAGCCGATATGGGCATCTACATCAACAATATGATTTACCTAAGAAGCTGGATAGAACAAAAAAACAAAAACAAAAAAAAAAACATAAAATATTTATTACAAAACTATAACGTCCCTCCTCTCTGAGCTGCCACCTTACCGTGGTAGAGGAGTTTGCGTGTCCCAATAATCCTAGGAGCTATGTTGTCCGGGGGATTTATGCCCGCTGGTAGGGTCTCCCAAGACAAACTGGTCCTAGGTGAGGGATCAGACAAAGAGCAGCTCGAAGACCTCCATTAAGAATAAAAATAAAGGACCCAGATTTCCCTCGCCCGGATGCGGGTCACCGGGGCCCCCCCTCTGGAGCCAG
Organism: Nerophis lumbriciformis; assembly: GCF_033978685.3. Classification (NCBI taxonomy): domain Eukaryota; kingdom Metazoa; phylum Chordata; class Actinopteri; order Syngnathiformes; family Syngnathidae; genus Nerophis; species Nerophis lumbriciformis. Next base: position 5,393,391 of record NC_084583.2, read on the forward strand.
GCGGGGCACGATGGCGAGCGCCTGGTGGCCGGGCCTGCCCCCATGGGCCCCGGCCGGGCACAGCCCGAAGAGGCAACATGGGTGCCCCCTCCAATGGGCTCACCACCCATAGCAGGGGCCATAGAGGTCGGGTGCAGTGTGAGCTGGGCGGAAGCCGATGGCAGGGCACTTGGCGGTCCGATCCTCGGCTACAGAAGCTAGCTCTTGGGACGTGGAACGTCACCTCGCTGGGGGGGAAGGAGCCTGAGCTAGTGCGCGAGGTCGATAAGTTCCGGCTAGATATAGTCGGACTCACTTCGACGCACAGCAAGGGCTCTGGAACCAGTTCTCTCAAGAGGGGCTGGACTCTCTTCCACTCTGGCGTTGCCGGCAGTGAGAGGAGACGGGCTGGGGTGGCAATTCTTGTTGCCCCCCGGCTCAGAGCCTGCACGTTGGAGTTCAACCCGCTGGACGAGAGGGTAGCTTCCCTCCGCCTTCGGGTGGGGGTACGGGTCCTGACTGTAGTTTGCGCTTACGCGCCAAAAGGCAGCTCAGAGTACCAACTCTTTTTGGATTCGCTCGAGAGAGTACTTGAGAGTGCTCCCCAGGTGATTCCCTCGTTCTACTGGGGGACTTCAATGCTCATGTTGGCAGCGACAGTAAACCTGGAGAGGCATGATTGGGAAGAATGGCTGCCCGGATCTAAACCCGAGTGGTGTTTTGTTATTGGACTTTTGTGCCCGTCACAGATTGTCCATAATGAACACCATGTTCAAACAGAAGGGTGTCCATATGTGCACTTGGCACCAGGACACCCTAGGCCGCAGTTCCATGATCGACTTTGTAGTTGTGTCATCGGATTTGCGGCCTCATGTTTTGGACACTCGGGTGAAGAGAGGGGCAGGGCTTTCTACCAATCACCACCTGGTGGTGAGTTGGCTGCGATGGTGGGGGAGGATGCCGGACAGACCTGGCAGGCCCAAACGCATTGTGAGGGTTTGCTGGGAACGCCTGGCAGAGTCTCCTGTCAGAGAGAGTTTCAATTCCCACCTCCGGAAGAACTTTGAACATGTCACGAGGGAGGTGCTGGACATTGAGTCCGAGTGGATCATGCTGCCTCTATTGTCGAGGCAGCTGATTGGAGCTGTGGCCGCAAGGTAGTTGGTGCCTGTCGTGGCGGTAATCCTAGAACCCGTTGGTAGACACCGGCGGGGAGGGATGCCGTCAAGCTGAAGAAGGAGTCCTATCGGGTTCTTTTGGCTCATAGGACTCCTATGAGGCAGCGGACAGGTACCGACAGGCCAAGCGGTGTGCGGCTTCAGCGGTTGCGGAGGCAAAAACTCGGACATGGGAGGAGTTCGGGGAAGCCATGGAAAACGACTTCCGGACGGCTTTGAAGCAATTCTGGACCACCATCCGCCACCTCAGGAAGGGGAAGCAGTGCACTATCAACACCGTGTATGGTGAGGATGGTGTTCTGCTGACCTCGACTGCGGATGTTGTGGATCGGTAGAGAGAATACTTCGAAGACCTCCTCAATCCCACCAACACGTCTTCCTATGAGGAAGCAGTGCCTGGGGAATTTTTGGTGGGCTCTTCTATTTCTGGGGCTGAGGTTGCTGAAGTAGTTAAAAAGCTCCTCGGTGGCAAGGCCCCGGGGGTGGATGAGATCCGCCCGGAGTTCCTTAAGGCTCTGGATGCTGTGGGGCTGTCTTGGTTGACAAGACTGCAGCATCGCGTAGACATCGGAGGCAGTACCTCTGGATTGGCAGACCGGGGTGGTGGTTCCTCACTTTAAGAAGGGGAACCGGAGGGTGTGTTCTAACTATCGTGGGATCACACTCCTCAGCCTTCCCGGTAAGGTCTATTCAGATGTACTGGAGAGGAGGCTACGCTGGATAGTCGAACCTCGGATTCAGGAGGAACAGTTTTGATTTTCGTCCTGGTCGTGGAACTGTGGACCAGGTCTATACTCTCGGCAGGGTCCTTGAGGGTGCATGGGCGTTTGCCCAACCAGTCTACATGTGCTTTGTGGACTTGGAGAAGGCATTCGACCGTGTCCCTCGGGAAGTCCTGTGGGGAGTGCTCAGAGAGTATGGGGTATCGGACTGTATGATTTTGGCGGTCCACTCCCTGTATGATCAGTGTCAGAGCTTGGTCCGCATTGCCGGCAGTAAGTCGGACATGTTTCCAGTGAGGGTTAGACTCCGCCAAGGCTGCCCTTTGTCACCGATTCTGTTCATAACTTTTATGGACAGAATTTCTAGGCGCAGTCAAGGCGTTGAGGGGATCCGGTTTGGTGACTGCAAGATTAGGTCTCTGCTATTTGCAGATGATGTGGTCCTGATGGCTTCATCTGGCCAGGATCTTCAGCTCTCACTGGATCATTTCGCAGCCGAGTGTGAAGCGACTCGGATGAGAATCAGCACCTCCAAGTCCGAGTCCATGGTTCTCGCCCGGAAAACGGTGGAGTGCCATCTCCGGGTTGCGGAGGAGACCCTGCCCCAAGTGGAGGAGTTCAAGTACCTCGGAGTCTTGTTCACGAGTGAGGGAAGAGTGGATCGTAAGATTGACAGGCGGATCGGTGCGGTGTCTTCAGTAATGCGGACGCTGTATCGATCCGTTGTGGTGAAGGAGCTGAGCCGGAAGGCAAAGCTCTCAATTTACCGGTCGATCTACGTTCCTATCCTCACCTATGGTCATGAGCTTTGGGTTATGACCGAAAGGACAAGATCACGGGTACAAGCGGCCGAAATGAGTTTCTTCCGCCGGGTGGCAGGGCTCTCCCTTAGAGATAGGATGAGAAGCTCTGTCATCCGGGGGGAGCTCAAAGTAAAGCCGCTGCTCCTCCACATCGAGAGGAGCCAGATGAGGTGGTTCGGGCATCTGGTCAGGATGCCACCCGATCACCTCCCTAGGGAGGTGTTTAGGGCACGTCCGACCGGTAGGAGGCCACGGGGAAGACCCAGGACACGTTGGGAAGACTATGTCCCCGGCTGGCCTGGGAACGCCTCGGGATCCCCCGGGAAAAGCTGGATGAAGTGGCTGGGGAGAGGGAAGTCTGGGCTTCCCTGCTTAGGCTGCTGCCCCCGCGACCCAACCTTGGATAAGCGGAAGAAGATGGATGGATGGACTATAACGTCCCTTGTGTATTTTACATAAATAAAATTGTCGGTTTAGTGTTAATACATTCACACAATAATAGAAATTTAAAAAACATGAATATGACTAAACACTAAACCTACGGTGTAGCGTTATTGCCCGCTACTGGTCAAATGTAGCACAATGTGTCTCAAAGGAGCTTTGTTTGCCAGAGTTACTCAGACAAATAACACAACCACGAATACTAAAGACGCAACAAAGTCTACAATTTTAATACAAAACAAACTAGATATATATAGTGTGTATATACCGTAGTTGTAATAACATGCATGGCGTGCTACGTGTAACATGATTGATATTAAAGTTACTCACTCGATGGACAGCCGTCTCTTTGGTCCAGCGAGCAATGGACATTTTTTTCTGGTTTATTTGGGGTAAGCACTCCATTTATGTCGAAATAGGATGTTTCCAAATTCCACATTTGCAGCTTTGAGTCAATTTTACCTCACTCTCTCGGCTTTCCTCTGCTCCAACGTCTCACCCTCTCCTCCATGCTCGCGTCTAAAAGCAGCACTTCATCCTCCGTATATTCAGCTTCAAAAAGATAAGGTTGTGAAACCTCATTTGTCCAAAAATAGTTGTTTTCATTGTTTGTTGCCAAGTCTGCCATTATTAGAATACACACAAGCGTTTTGTATCAGGAAGTAAGAACGGGCGTTGCTCAGGCAACAGAAATCAATGTGCGGATGAAGTCAAAATACGGTAAATAGTGTACATATCACATATTGTTATGAAGGTGTCTGTTACTACATTATGTACATATGCTTGCAGTGTGTATATTGTACAAATGACATATTAAAGTTAAGTACCACTGGTAACCGCACAAGCTGTGGTGAAATTAGCCTCTGCATTTGACTCATTCCCTTGTTCCACCCACTGGGAGGTTGGGGAACAGTGAACTGTTATGAAGGTGTCTGTTACTACATTATATATATATATATATATATATATATATATATATATATATATATATATATATATATATATATATATATATATATATATATATGTACTTGCAGTGTGTATATAAAACATATTACATATTGTTATGATGCTGTCTGTTACTACATTATATACATACTTGCAGTGTGTATATTGTAAATATTACATTTTGTTATGAAGGTGTCTGTTACATCATTTCCAGACTCACAAACATCAACATCAAGGAGGGTGATTCCCTCATTACAGACAAAATGGAGGTAGTAAGCAGACTTAACACCTTTTTCACCAGCATAGCCACAACTCTAGTCAACAAGCTGTCCCACCACTCTGGCCACTTTGGTGTAGAACACATTAAAGCCTTCTACAGAAAGCTAGGAGTATCCAACAATGATTTCAAATTACAAATGGTCTCAGCTGACGAGGTGCTTAAAAAATTGAGCGCACTCCACCCAAACAAGGCCACCGGCCTTGACAATATCCCCTCCAGATAACACCATTGCCCCAATCATCACGCACATAATAAACTTCTCAATTACACAAGGCCAAGTACCAAAAGATTTCAAGATAGCAAGAGTAACTCCCCTCTTTAAAAAAGGAAGCAAATTAGAACCTGGCAACTACCGACCTGTTTCTATTCTCAGTTCCATTTCAAAAGTAATGGAAAAAGTAGTTTATTAACAGGTCGATAGTTACCTTGCCACTAATAAACTCATGTAAAAATTCCAATCCGGCTTCAGAACTAATCACTCCACTGACCGACCACATCACACATGAAGTGGACGCGGGCAAATACTGCGGCATGGTCATGCTGGACCTTCAGAAGGCCTTTGACACCGTTAACCACGCTATACTGTTGGATAAGCTCAGAGCAATCGGATTTGATAAAACCTAATCGAGCTGGATGCAATCTTACTTGGAGGGGAGGGAACATGTGGTAGAGGTGAACGGCATCATGCCCCCCCCCCTCTCAGTAAGCTGTGGAGTCCCCCAAGGCAGTATATTAGGGCCTTTACTGTTCCTGATATACATAAACGACATGTCATCAGCTGTGAATTATTCTTGTTTGCGGATGACTCGGCCCTGCTGGTATCCGACAAGGACAAGTCACAGGTGGAGAAAATCCTCAGTGCTGAACTTTGTAGAATTTGCACCTGGCTCGCTGACAACAAGCTATCCATACACTTGGGCAAAACAGAATCCATCCTGTTTGGGTCCCACATCAACCTAAAGAAAGTCAATGACTTTACTATAAAAGTGGGTGACATTGTTATCACCAGGGAAGATGAGGTCACCTACCTAGGTTCCATTCTAGAGGCTAATCTTTCCTGTGATAAAATGGCAACCAAGGTAATCAAAAAGGTCAACCAACGAACGAGATTTCTCTATAGAATCTCCTCTCTGGTCAACAAAAGCACCATGAGGATTCTAGCGGGAACTCTCGTTCAACCCTTTTTCGATTACGCATGCACCTCCTGGTACCCTAGCACCTCTAAAACCCTCAATTCTAGACTCCAAACATCCCAGAACAAGCTAGATTACTTCTAGACCTCCACCCCAGATCACACCTCACTCCAACCCACTTCTCCAAAGTGGGCTGGCTCAGGGTGGAGGACAGAGTAAAACAACTTGCACTGAGCCTAGTCTATACCATCCGCTACACCTCCCTGATACCGAAGTACATGTCAAACTACTTCCTTAACGTAAACGATCGCCATGACCACAACACCAGGGGGAGCTCCACTAACCACGTTAAACCCAGATTCCGATCTAACAAAGGTCTTAACTCATTCTCTTTCTATGCCACATCAATATGGAATGCACTCCCAACAGGTGTAAAAGAAAGGGCATCTCTATCCTCCTTCAAAACCGCACTAAAAGAACACCTCCAGGCAACTTCAACCCTAAACTAACACCCTCCCCGGATTGCTAATAATCAAATGTAAATAATCAAATGCAGATACTTTTTCTTATGCTTTCTGATCTCTCTCTCTATGCCCACTACTTGCTGTACATATCCTACCAAGTCAGTCCTACACTGTTTCAATGTCAATTTCTCTGATGATGCAATTGTTGTTGACTGTAGTGTTGATATCAACCAAACCTCCCCCCCCTCCTCATCCCACACCCTGGATTGTAAATAATGTAAATAATTCAATGTATATACTCTGATGATTATCTTGTGTGATGACGATATTATGATGATAGTATATATCTGTATCATGAATCAATTTAAGTGGACCCCGACTTAAACAAGGTGAAAAACTTATTTGGGTGTTACCATTTTGTGGTCAATTGTATGGAATATGTACTTCACCGTGTAATCTACTAATAAAAGCCTCAATCCATCAATCAATATATATATATATATATACTGTATATATATACTTGCAGTGTGTATATAAAACATAGTATATATTGTTATGAAGGTGTCTGTTACTACATCATATATGTATGTACAGTGTGTATATTGTACATACTACATATTGTTATGAAGGTGTTTGTTACTACATTATATATATATATATATATATATATATATATATATATATATATATACTTGCAGTATGTATATTGTACATATTACAATTTGTTATGAAGGTGTCTGTAAATGGTAAATGGGTTATACTTGTACTCAAAGCGCGTTGACACTATTTCCACATTCACCCATTTACACACACATTCACACACTGATGGCGGGAGCTGCCATGCAAGGCACTTACCACAACCCATCAGGAGCAAGGATGAAGTGTCTTGCTCAAGGACACAACGGATGTGACTAGGTTGGTAGAAGGTGGTGATTGAACCAGGAACCCTCAGGTTGCTGGCACGGCCACTCTCCCAACGGCGCCACGCCGTCCCCGTTACTACATTATATATATACTTGCAGTGTGTATATTGTACATATTACATATGGTTATGAAGGTGTCTGTCACTACTTTGTTTATATAATTGCAGTGTGTATATAAAACATATTACATATTGTTATGAAGGTGTCTTGTCACTACATTATATATATACACTTGCAGTGTGTATATGAAACATATTACATATTGTTATGAATGTGTCTGTTACTACATTATATATATATATATATATATATATATATATATATATATATATATATATATATATATATATATACATATATACTTGCAGTGTTTATATTGTACATATTACATATTGTTGTTAAGGGGTCTGCTCCCATTAGTCGTATCTTTCAAGCGTTTTTTGTCATATTTAAAATCCTAATTTAAAAAAAAATGTTGCTGTCACTTATAATGATTGTAAACGATAGGCAAAAATCCCCAAAAGTGCAGTTCCACTTTAAAGAATAATTCCATCCATCCATCCATTTTCTACCGCTTGTCCCTTTTGGGATCGCGGGGGGTCGCTGGAGCCTAATTAAATGAAAATAACATATTTATTTATTTTTAAAATATTTATGACCAAATTTGAGGGATGCCGTGAAGGTAAACAAAAAAATCTATATTTTGTCCTGGTTTTGAAAACTAAAAATATCAAAATGGCCACCGCATGCTTTGATTTTTCAATGTGCGGCCCTCGGTGCAAAACGTTTGGACACCCCTGCAGTAGATGGGGCCCATAGTTGGTGGATCCCTGCTATAGTATACACCAGTGGTCACCAACGCGGTGCCCGCGGGCACCAGGTAGCCCGTATGGACCAGATGAGTAGCCCGCTGGCCTGTTCTAAAAATAGTTCAAATAGCAGCACTTACCAGTGAGCTGCCTCTATTTTTTAAATTGTATTTATTTACTAGCAAGCTGGTTTCGCTTTGCTCGACATTTTTAATTCTAAGAGAGACAAAACTCAAATAGAATTTGAAAATCCAAGAAAATATTTTAAAGACTTGGTCTTCACTAACTGACAAAGAAACAGATAACAGATTTGGTGTCCAGTTCAAAGTGTGACATGATTTATTTAAAAATTTGAGAGTTGACTTTTGTATTTTACATTAGTTATTATTTGTACAAACATGGTGCAAAGTAATTCATGATTTGTTAAAAACATGTTAGTGGCTAGCTAGTTAAAATGGGATATTGTGATTTCACAAGACTGTCTTAGAAGTGATCATTTGAAAATGTTCAATTTGAAAAATATGCACTTAGAGAAAATATAAAAATAAAGTGTTGCATATTGATATTTATCTGTTTCTATATATATTTATTGTGAGAAATCATTAAGATGATCAGTGTTTCCACAAAGATAAATATCATTTATTATTAATAATAACATAGAGTTAAAGGTAAATTGAGCAAATTGGCTATTTCTGGCAATTTATTTAAGTGTGTATCAAACTGGTAGCCCCTGCGATGAGGTGGCGACTTGTCCAGGGTGTACCCTGCCTTCCGCCCGATTGTAGCTGAGATAGGCTCCAGCGCCCCCCGCAACCCCAAAGGGAATAAGCGGTAGAAAAGGGATGGATGGAAACTGGTAGCCCTTCGCATTAATCAGTACCCAAGAAGTACCTCTTGGTTTCAAAAAGGTTGGTGACCCCTGGTATACACATTACAGTTCCACATTTCTGCATGCAAAGTAGTCTTATTTAAAGGTAGCACGTGTCACACGCACTCATGTTGCTTCTAAGGCGCACCTAATTTTGTAGCCGATGAATAAGAGCAGAAACTGCGTGTGAAGATCAAGGAGAATGTTTTATGTTGAATCCAAGCTGACTTGGGGGGTGTTCAAGAATCTCCTGCAAAGATGAACCTCTGTGCTGTATGAAAAAACTTGAGGTATATATTTGAAAGACATTTTTTCGAGGCGGGTGTCTTAACATGCGGCGCCATCCCTTTATTATCCCACGGTGAGCATGGAGATAATAACTCCTGTAATGAGTCGCCAAATTAGGAGGGGAAAAACACGGCAGATTAGAGCGGAGCAGCAAGCCAACAAAGAGCTGCGGGAGAGCAGGGAGAGCAGGGAGCAAAGTTGACAGGGAAGGGAAAGGCAGCGGCGGAGCGGAGATAAGAACAATCAGGAGGAGAAAGTCGTCGTCCTTAATTACTCCCCGAGTTAGCCCTTCTCTGGGTGTTGCTTTGTCTTCTGGCCGCTTTTACAAAGAGTCAGGATGAAGATGCCGGGGCGGAGTTTAATCTTGGCTGTGTTTGTGTGTCAGGTTCCTTCGCTCGCTCTTTCTATCCCCCTGTAGTGTTTTGTCTTGCTACTTGAAAAGGATCTTCTTCTTTTTTTTGTAAGATAATGAACGATGATGAGGAAGCAAACCTTTAAAAAAAAAAAAAAGTGTTTGCCATTAAAAGTTTGTGTGTGGTGAGTTTACCATCACGACCAGGACCGGCTAATTTGGGGCCTTAAACAGAATATTATTTGGAGCCTGGGACAACATACTCTGGTATAACCCCCCTTTCGGCAAAAACGTCAAATTTCTTGCACTCATTGACTAGCAGTTCCCCAAAAAATCATGTACACAGGAAGATCTTGAAACTAAGCATGATGAATATCAAACAAACCATTGACTCACACAACAAAAATATCCCGAGCACTCACAGACAAGCAACCGCTAACGACTGTAACTCCACAGATAGCTGCAATTGCAGACAAAGGATTAACTTTCCACTCAACGGAAACTGCTGAAAAACATCAGTTATTTACCAAGCCAGCGTCACCTGCAAGGACAACTCAAACACAGAGACATACATTGGACTCACAGAAAACACCTTTAAAACCTGTTTTAACAATCACACTGCATCATTTCGTAGGCCCCAACTCAAGAACTCTACAGAGCTGAGTAAATACATATGGACTCTTGAAGACAATAAAATTGATCACGCCATTACATGGCGAATTGTCGCATCTAGCTCACCATACAACCGTGCAGCTAAAAGATGTAACCTGTGCCTGAAATATATTTTTTTGTATTATACACCACCCCAGCATGTCCACTTTAAACAAACACAATGAACTGGTCTCCTCATGCTGGCACAGAAGCAAGGCACTACTGTGTAACAATGGCCACATCCCCATGTAATGTACCCTATGCATATGTAACAATCACAGACACTTCAATAAAATCCCCGCACGAGCAGGCTTGTAGGGATGATATAGCCTGTGTGTTTTTTCCTGACCTAAAATATATATTTATTTTTTTTGTTTGTTTTTGTTTTTTTGACAAATTATATATATTTCCAGACAATAGGGATGTAAAAAATACCTATAACAATGAAAAACCATTGCAAAATCCTCTATTATAATATTTTCAAATAATCCCTGTGAAGACGTCTCTTGACTCGGGTTCTTCTGGGACCACAGGAAAGGGCACAACACTCTGCTGCAGCGTTTACAATTGTTTTAAATATTATTACAAAGTCTCTTTTTGGCTTTTCAGCACTTTTCCAGGCGGCGTCGCTCCCTTGCTCTCCAGCTCACATCCCGCCTCATGGTCTCCCACGCTACTAATAAAGGAACAGGTGATTAGATAACTCGTTCCAGCTGAGATATCCACTCACCTGTCTGCTGCTTCATGGCCGGCCCCTGCACACACCCCGCCCGCAGGGAACGCGTGAACCACGCCCCTCTCCACATGCCTCCACCTCCAGACTCAGGCCGGAGAATCAGCTGTTTGTCAAAGCAGAAAATAGTGAGTTTCATGTCAACACTATCTCCTTCCTGGGCTTTATCGTAGCCCCTGGAGGAGTTCAGATGGACTCGGCTAAGGTTAGCGCTGTAGCAGACTGGCCTACTCCTGATAGCCGCAAGAAGGTTCAGCAGTTCTTGGGATTTGCTCATTTCTACAGGCGGTTTGTCAGAGGCTTTAGCACAATAGCTTCCCCTCTCCATGCTCTCACTTCTACTCAGGTGCAGTTCCACTGGTCTCCAGAGGCTGAACGGGCATTCCAGAACCTCAAGCATCACTTCACTTCGGCTCCTATCCTCATCATGCCAGATCAGCAACGCCAGTTTGTGGTAGAGGTGGATGCCTCAAATGAAGGAATTGGAGCCGTCCTCTCCCAACAGTCAGAGAAGGATGGTAAAATGCATTCCTGCGCTTTCCCGTCAAGACGCCTATCCAAAGCTGAGAGGAATTATGACGTCGGTAACCGTGAGTTGTTGGCTGTCAAACTCGCTCTAGAGGAGTGGAGGCACTGGCTAGAGGGGGCAAGTCTCCCGTTCATTGTCTGGACTGACCATAAGAATCTTCAGTACATAAAAAAGGCTAAAAGACTACATTCTCGCCAGGCCAGGTGGGCGCTCTTTTTTAACCGCTTCTCTTTTTCTATCTCTTACAGGCCGGGGTCCCGAAACGTCAAAGCAGATGTTCTGTCTCGACTGTTTGACCCCGAACTTGTTGCCAAGGAACCTGAAACTATCCTTCCACTGACCAGTGTGGTTGGAGTGGTCACTTGGCAAATAGAGGATGAGGTGAAGCAGGCAAATGGTGGAGACCCGCCACTTAGTGGGTGTCCAGATAATCGCTTGTTTGTCCCTGTTGAGTTGCGCCCACAGGTGATCCACTAGGCTCACACCTCCCTGCTTTCATGCCATCTGGGATTTCGGAGAACGATGTTCGCCATCTCCCGGCGGTTTTGGTGGCCAGCCATGGAGCCGGAGGTACGGGAGTAAGTGGAGGCATGTTCGGTCTGCGCTCGAAACAAGACGTCCTCCGGGGTACCGTATGGGTTTATTGCAGCCTCTACCCATCCCCTCCAGACCGTGGTCAGACATCTCCATGGACTTCATCACGGGGCTCCCGGTCTTTCAAGGTAACACCACAGTTCTGACGGTGGTGGACCGTTTCACCAAGATGGTGAGATTCATTGCTTTGCCCAAGCTGCCCTCCACCAAGGAGATGGCAGAAATCATGATGCACAATGTTTTCAAGATTCACGGGTTCCCTAAAGACATTGTCTCTGACCGGGGTCCCCAGTTCGTGTCATGGTTTTGGAGGGAGTTCTGCAGGCTCATCGGAGCAAAGGCTAGCCTGACCTCAGGCTATCACCCGGAGGCCAACGGACAGAACAAACGCCTCAACCAGCAACTGGAAACCTTCCTCCGGTGCCTGGTGTCCCAAAATCCCTCTACATGGAGCAAACACCTGGTCTGGGTCGAGTATGCACACAATTCATTACCTACATCTGCCACAGGTTTCTCCCCTTTTAAGGGAGCTTATGGGTTTGAACCTCCAGTTTTTCCAGACAATAAGCCGGAGGTGTCGGTCCCCTCTGCACATGCCATGGTCCGACGCTGCCGACGCATCTGGGCAGCAGCTCGTCAGGTGCTAGTTTGACAGGGAAACCGGGTGAAGAAGGCAGCGGATCGCAAGAGGCGACCCGCCCCTGTGACTTGGCCAGGGCAGAGAGTATGGCTCTCAGCCAGGACATGCGACTCAAGGTTCCCTCCAAGAAGCTAGCACCACGATTTGTAGGTTCGTTCCCCATCACCAGAGTCATCGGCCCCTCAGCAGTACGACTCCGTCTGCCCCGGTCCCTGCGTGTACACCCGACCTTCCACGTCAGTCAAGTGAAGCCAGTCAAGGAAAGCCAGCTGGTTCCGGCCACCGCTTCTGGCCACCGCTTCCCCTCCACCACCCGAGATGATTGATGGCGGTCCTGTCCGGGGCAGACAGTACCTTGTGGACTGGGAGGGGTACGGACCGGAGGAGAGACAGTGGGTGCCTTCTCAACACATCATAGACTCCACACTCATTGAGGACTTTCACAGAGATCATCTTGGACAATCTGGGCCATCAGGAGTCGGCCCTAGAGGGAGGGGTACTGTCACACCGTGGTGAGGGATGTCTTGTCTTGGTTTTTTTGTGTCTTGTGAATTTCATGTTTTAGTTTGAAAAATAACTCTCCTCTCGTTTCAGGTCACTTGCCCTTCCTTATGTGTCATTTAGTCTGATGTCATCCCTGATTGTGTATATCACTGTGCCTTACGTTTTATTACTCCTTCAAATTTGCTCCTCCATTGTCATGGAATGAATTACGAAAAGATCTGAGGCTACCTGAACTGATCACTTTGGGGGGATTTCAGGACATTTTAAAGGACTGAGAAGATATTTCTATTGGGAACTGTTACTTGTTTTTAAATTGTTTTTATTGAAACATTTTATTTTCATGTTTTTTTTATGTTTATGTTGTAAGTAATTTGTACTTTTAACTATAGTGTGTCACTGCTCCTTTTTTATGTTGTTTTTGTATTTATTCATGAAAGCTGTTTTTGTTGCCCTTTTGGCCAGGTCACTCCTGTAAAAGAGATTTTAATCTCAATGCATTTTTTGTACCTGGTTAAATGAAGGAAAATATAAATGAAATGAATTATAATCATGATAATTGTGTTCATAATTACAGTGATATGAACTTTTAACATCATTATATCACTAAAAGACAACATGTTGTGTGTCAGCTTTGTGTTATAGGTGACAAAGTGTATTATTTTAAGGTTTAAGTATCCGAATGTATCCCTTATCTTGTTACATTATGTGTTTTTGCTCTTCCTTGGGCACTAATACACTCCCATACCATCACAGATGCTGGCTTTTGAACTTTGCGCCTAGAACAATCCGGATGTTTTTTTTTCCTCTTTGTTTCGGAGGACACGGCATCCACAGTTTCCAAAAACAATTTGAAACGTGAACTCGTCAGACCACAGAACACTTTTCCACTTTGCATCAGTCCATCTTAGATGAGCGAAGCCGGCAGCGTTTCTGGGTGTTGTTGATAAATGGCTTTCGTTTTGCATAGTAGAGTTTTAACTTGCACTTACAGATGTAGCGAGGAACTGTAGTTATCACAGTGGTTTTCTGAAGTGTTTCTGAGACCATGTGGTGGTCGCTTTTTGATGCAGTACCGCCTGAGGGATCCAAAGTCACGGGCATTCAATGTTACGTGCAGTGAAGTGAAGTGAAGTGAATTATATTTATATGGCGCTTTTCTCAAGTGACTCAAAGCGCTTTACATTGTGAAACCCAATATCTAAGTTACATTTTTAAACCAGTGTGGGTGGAACTGGGAGCAGGTGGGTAAAGTGTCTTGCCCAAGGACACAACGGCAGTGACAAGGATGCAACCCTGAAGTTGCTGGCACGGCCGCTCTACCAACCGAGCTATACCGCCCCACAGTGATTTCTCCAGATTCTCTGAACCTTTTGATGATATTACAGACCTTAGATGGTGAAATTTCTAAATTCCTTGCAATAGCTTGTTGAGAAATGTTCTTAAACTGTTCCACAATTTGCTCACGCATTTGTTCACAAAGTGGTGACCCTCGTCCCATCCTTGTTTTCGAATGACCGAGCATTTCATGGAAGCTGCTTTTATACCCAATCATGGCACCCACCTGTTCCCAATTAGCATGTTGCAGGAATCAAATGTCATATGATCTAAAATTTGCAAAAAATAACAAAGTTTTCCAGTTTGAACATTTAATATCTTGTCTTTGCAGTCTATTCAATTGAATATAGGTTGAAAAGGGTTTGCAAATCATTGTATTATGTTTTTTTTTTGGGCAGCACAGCGGCAGAGGGGTTAGTGCGTCTGGTAGTCCTGGGTTCAATCCCGGGCTCCCCGTGACTGCGTGGGTTCCCTCCGGGTACTCCGGCTCCCTCCCACCTCCAAAGACATGCACCTGGGGATAGGTTGATTGGCAACACTAAATTGGCCATAGTGTGTGAATGTGAGTGTGAATGTTGTCTGTCTATCTGTGTTGGCCCTGTGATGAGGTGGCGACTTGTCCAGGGTGTACCCCGCCTTCCGCCCGATTGTCGCTGAGATAGGCTCCAGTGCCCCCCGCAACCCCGAAGGGAATAAACAGTAGAACATGGATGGATGGATGTATTCTGTTTTTATTTACGATTTACACAACGTGCCAACTTCACAGGTTTTGGGGTTTGTACATTGTTTTCTTTTTTTTTTTTTTTTTCTTCAAAGATACGTTGTGGCCAACAAAAATCAGACTGTATATTGCAATACAAGCCGTAAATGGCAAATGATTTGCCATTTCTCAAGATTTTACATTTTATTTCCAGAAATTGACCTAGTTTAAAATTGATTTACTTATGTTTAGTCATTAACTTTACATCATAATATTAATTTTAGCATAAATAATTATAATTTGTAAGTTCTTGTTTAAAATGTTTAAAATTGAGAACTATTCAAATAAGATATGTTGGGTTTCCCTACATGGAAAATTGTGTTTAAAGATTCTGCAACATCCCCAGGATGCTTAATTTAAGAATTGCAAGTTGAACAATGCTTGTTTTCAGAATAAAACACATTTTATCTTAAAAGTCCTGCTAATTTCTAGATATAAAAATCTTAATTTAGGATGTCTTGTCAAGAAATATAAACAAGCTGAATGGACAGATACATTTTTACTAAAATGTTGTCTTTTTATCTTTTATTTTGTACATCCAAGTTTACTTTCTTTTTTAAAATGATTAGATTTGTGTATTTTTCTTTAGATTTAAAGCGTTGTTATCGTTATATCTATCTCTCTTTCTCACTCTCACAAACACACAACCACACAACTCTACTTGCTGAAGGACACAAGTCAATAAAAGAATACCAACATTTTCTGCAGTACTGTATTTACAGCCATGAATAAGACATACATAGTTCAATAGCTAAAAGTGTAGACTTTAAGTATGTGCTGTAACTATGCTGGCGGCCTTCTTTAACAATAGAATAGAAAAAGAAAAGAAACACATTATATCCCCTTCATGGAAAACATACTGTATTACCTGTGCAAAAAATAAGGTAAACAAACCAGTAATAGTGGAAGTACAAACATTTATATGTGTTTTAATGATTACACTGTATTAGAGTAAAGGACAAAAGACATTAGGGGGCAGCAAATTACCATTCAGTTGGTATGATAAGTATAAACAGTTGTAGTTATATTGTAAAAAACGTACAAACATTGCGTTAAATGAAGAATCCATACAAGTGACAACGCTATGGACGGCTAGAAGAGCAGACTTCCGGTTGAAAGGACTAATTAGTAGGACAATGCATTTTAATAGTTAAATATGTTGACTTTATGTATGTGCTATATCTATGCTGGCGGCCTTCATTAACAATGGAATAGAAAAATAAAAAAACACATCATATCCCCTTCAGGGAAAACATACTGTGATACTTACCTGTGAAAAAAATAAGGTAAACAAAGCAATAATAGGGGGAGTACAAACGCTTATATGCGTTTTAATTATTAGACTGTATTAGAGTAACAGACAAAATACATTACGGGGCAGCACAATTACCATACAGTTGGTATGATGAGTATAAACAGTTTTAGTTATATTGTAAAACTTACAAAACTTGCTTCAAGTGATAAATGAAGAATCCATATAAGTGGTAACGCTATGGATGGCGAGAAGAGCGAACAGCAATTCTACTTCCGGTTAAAAGGACTAATTAGTACACTGCAAAAAGTCAGTGTTCAAAAACAAGAAAAAAAAAAAATAGGTGTATTTTATTTGAACCAAGTTCAAAGTTAAAGTTAAAGTAAAGTTAAAGTACCAATGATTGTCACACACACTAGGTGTGGCAAAATTATTCACTGCATTTGACCCATCACCCTTGATCACCCCCTGGGAGGTGAGGGGAGCAGTGGGCAGCAGTGGTGGCCGCACCCGGGAATCATTTTTGGTGATTTAACCCTCAATTCCAACCCTTGATGCTGACTGCCAAGCAGGGAGGTAATGGGTCCCATTTTTATAGTCTTTGGTATGACTCGGCCGGGGTTTGAACTCACAACCTACCGATCTCAGGGCGGACACTCTAACCACTAGGCCACTGAGTAGATGAGTTAGCAAAATTATCTGCCAATAGAACAAGAACATTTGGCTTGTCAAGACTTTCCAAAACTAGTAAAATTAGCGAACCTCAATGAACCCAAAAATACCTTAAAATAAGTATATTCTCACTAATAACAAGTGCCCTTTTCTTGATAGAAAAAAAAAAAAATATGAGACCTTTTTTGCTCAATATGTTGAAAAATATTCTTAAATTATGTAAATGCTAGTGCCATTATCTTGACATAATGATATGCGCTCGGCATTACATTTCTTGAAACCAGCAAACTTATACTAAAAACTAGTTTATTTTTCTTAATGGAAAGGCAACGAGGCAACCGCTTGTTACTCTCGGGGTCTACTAGCCGCTCAGGCAAATCATATTGTCTAAAAATGCATTTTCCCATCGACAACATAACACCATCGCGCCAAGTGCGTGCTCTTTCAGTCAATTAGTGCGCAAGGAATATATATATATATATATATATATACACATATATATATATACAGGTAAAAGCCAGTAAATTAGAATATTTTGAAAAACTTGATTTATTTCAGTAATTGCATTCAAAAGGTGTAACTTGTACATTATATTTATTCATTGCACACAGACTGATGCATTCAAATGTTTATTTCATTTAATTTTGATGATTTCAAGTGGCAACAAATGAAAATCCAAAATTCCGTGTGTCACAAAATTAGAATATTACTAAGGCTAATACAAAAAAGGGATTTTTAGAAATGTTGGCCAACTGAAAAGTATGAAAATGAAAAATATGAGCATGTACAATACTCAATACTTGGTTGGAGCTCCTTTTGCCTCAATTACTGCGTTAATGCGGCGTGGCATGGAGTCGATGAGTTTCTGGCACTGCTCAGGTGTTATGAGAGCCCAGGTTGCTCTGATAGTGGCCTTCAACTCTTCTGCGTTTTTGGGTCTGGCATTCTGCATCTTCCTTTTCACAATACCCCACAGATTTTCTATGGGGCTAAGGTCAGGGGAGTTGGCGGGCCAATTTAGAACAGAAATACCATTGTCCGTAAACCAGGCACGGGTAGATTTTGCGCTGTGTGCAGGCGCCAAGTCCTGTTGGAACTTGAAATCTCCATCTCCATAGAGCAGGTCAGCAGCAGGAAGCATGAAGTGCTCTAAAACTTGCTGGTAGACGGCTGCGTTGACCCTGGATCTCAGGAAACAGAGTGGACCGACACCAGCAGATGACATGGCACCTCAAACCATCACTGATGGTGGAAACTTTACACTAGACTTTAGGCAACTTGGATCCTGTGCCTCTCCTGTCTTCCTCCAGACTCTGGGACCTCGATTTCCAAAGGAAATGCAAAATTTGCATGGTTGGGTGATGGTTTGGGGTGCCATGTCATCTGCTGGTGTCGGTCCACTCTGTTTCCTGAGATCCAGGGTCAACGCAGCCGTCTACCAGCAAGTTTTAGAGCACTTCATGCTTCCTGCTGCTGACCTGCTCTATGGAGATGGAGATTTCAAGTTCCAACAGGACTTGGCGCCTACACACAGCGCAAAATCTACCCGTGCCTGGTTTACGGACCATGGTATTTCTGTTCTAAATTGGCCCGCCAACTCCCCTGACCTTAGCCCCATAGAAAATCTGTGGGGTATTGTGAAAAGGAAGATGCAGAATGCCAGACCCAAAAACGCAGAAGAGTTGAAGGCCACTATCAGAGCAACCTGGGCTCTCATAACACCTGAGCAGTGCCAGAAACTCATCGACTCCATGTCACGCCGCATTAACGCAGTAATTGAGGCAAAAGGAGCTCCAACCAAGTATTGAGTATTGTACATGCTCATATTTTTCATTTTCATACTTTTCAGTTGGCCAACATTTCTAAAAATCCCTTTTTTGTATTAGCCTTAAGTAATATTCTAATTTTGTGACACACGGAATTTTGGATTTTCATTTGTTGCCACTTGAAATCATCAAAATTAAATGAAATAAACATTTGAATGCATCAGTCTGTGTGTAATGAATACATATAATGTACAAGTTACACCTTTTGAATGCAATTACTGAAATAAATCAAGTTTTTCAAAATATTCTAATTTACTGGCTTTTACCTGTATATATATATATATACACATATACATATATATATATATATATATATATATATATATATATATATATATATATATATATATATATATATATATATATATTTTTTTTTTTACAGCCCGGCGGCCCCTGGCCAATTTTTTTTAATTGTAATTTTGAAGAATTTATCTGAATGTTTAAATATTAACTGTCAGTTTACTGTAATGTGCCAACTGTACTACTATATGAGTACATATTTTCTATTGTTTCATTGAAAATAAAACCGCAAAGTCCATTTGGCTGTCATCTGTTTTAATTATGAGACACAATTGTGTCAAAGTCATGATTTTTCATTTCATGCTTAAATAAGAAATGATTACTATGAAAAAGTAGTTTTATACTTGTGAGTGTTGATGACACAGCTTTGCAACAGTTGATATTCTAGTTTCAAGCATGTTTTACTCAATATAGGTCATCAAATCTCAGCAACAAGCTGTAATATCTTACTGAGATCATTTGGGACCAAAACACTTAAAACAAGTAAAACACTCGAACATAAAATCTGCTTAGTGAGAAGAATGATCTTATCAGACAGAAAATAAGCAAATATCACCCTTATTTGAGATATTTAATCTTACTTAGATTTCAGTTTTTGCAGTGTCGGACAATGCAGGTCAATAGTTAAAGGTGTTGACTTTATTTATGTGCTATATCTATGCTGGCGGCCTTCATTAACAATAGAATAGAAAAAGGAAAAACACATGATATCCCCTTAAGGGAAAACATACTGTGTTACTAGTGCAAAAAATAAGGTAAACAAAGCAATAATAGTGGAAGTACAAACGTTTATATGCGTTTTAATGATTACACTGTATTAGACATTAGGGGGCAGCAAAATACCATAAAGTTGGTGTGATAAAGGAAACATATGTTAAGACATAATCATCAGAGAGTTTTAGTTCATGCAAAATATTAAAAACAGTATGAGCAATAATGTTAAATTACTACCTCCCAGACAAGTGAGCTTTGCAAAAGAAGGATTTTTGATACAACTGTACCTACTGTTGTGGCTTGAGTCCATTAAGATCATAATAAAACTTAATTTAAATTAATTAGATTAAAAACCCGATCTTCTGCATGCTGCCATGATAAACACAGTGTAGATATGCGGTGTAAGCAAAATGCTGACGTGACATAACAAATGGCAGCACTAATATTTTACCAGGACAATACACGCGGCAGACAGCAGGAGGAACCACTTTGCACTTCCTGAAACTGACTGACCCAGTTTCAACTCTCCGGTGTCTAGGACATTCTGTTCCCGTCTCGCCCTCAGCCGGGCCCTCATGATCTCACCGCTCCGTCGTGGGCTGAGGAAGAGGACGAGGGACGGGGACAGGACACGTAAACACTGTCGCCGTGTTTGTAGTTTAGGAGCTTATGCAACTTAGGGGCCAGCAAGTGCAGACATGAGCGTGGTGGTTTTTAATTTCACATTTTGTTTCATCCACGTCATCCACGAATGTATACGCCACACAAGAATGACTATTTTTATAAAAGAGCTCCGTTGTGTTGGACACTGATTCAAAGATGTACTGCAGGTTTATTATTGCAGTTGCACCTTGCAGCAGGAAGTAGAACTGTGTGTAATATTTTGCTTACTTCATTGAGCGGTCATAATGTACCCTGTGGTGTGCCGTATGTGCGCGCCGGTGGAATATGTGGTGTGATGTACGTAAGCGGTGTGCTCAGGACAGGAAAACAGAAACAAAAATATAGGTTGTGTTTTCTGCACACGCAGTTTCTTATTTGTGCACGTGTGGAGGAAGTAAATGGAGGCCTCGCATGGTTAAAACGGTGCAAAAAAGAATGGACGTTTAATTGTGTGTGTGTGTGTGTGTGTGTGTGTGTGTGTGTGTGTGTGTGTGTGTGTGTGCGTGAGATATGATCAGACGAGGAGGATGAGGGTGCGTACGTGAAGCCGAGCAGGTGTGAAACGGGTTCCTACAAGGTGGAGGTTTCCCAGTGCATGCACTACTTAAAACTACAAACCCCGAAACCATTGAAGTTGGCACGTTGTGTTATTCGTAAATAAAAACAAAATACAATTATTTGCAAATCCTTTTCAACCTTTTTTCAATTGAATGGACTGCAAAGACAATATATTTAATGTTCGAACTGAGAAACTTTTTTTTTTTTGTGCAAATAATCATCAACTTAGAATTTAATGGCAGCAACACATTTCAAAAAAGTTGGCACAGGGGCATTTTTACCACTGTGTTACATGGCCTTTCCTTTTAACAACACTCAGTGAACGTTTGGGAACTGAGGAGACCAATTTTTGAAGCTTTTCCGGCGGAATTCTTTCCCATTCTTGCTTGATGTACAGTTTAAGTTGTTCAACAGTCCGGTCCGGTCTCCGTTGTGGTATTTAAGGCTTCATATTGCGCCACACATTTTTATTGGAGACAGGTCTGGACTACAGGCAGGCCAGTCTAGTACCCACACTATGAAGCCACGCCGTTGTAACACGTGGCTTGGCATTGTCTTGCTGAAATAAGCAGGGGCATCCATGATAACGTTGCTCCAAAACCTGTATTATCTTTCAGCATTAATGGTGCCTTTGCAGATGTGTAAGTTACCCATGCCTTGGGCACTAATCACCCCCATACCATCACAGATGCTGGCTTTTAAACTTTGCACCTATAACAATCCGGATGGTTCTATTCCTCTTTGTTCCGGAGAACACGCCGTCCACGGTTTCCAAAAACGATTTGAAATGTGGAATCATCAGGCCACAGAACATTTTTCCACTTTGCATCAGTCCATCTTAGATGAGCTCGAACCCAGCGAAGGCGGCGGCGTTTCTGGGTGTTGTTGATAAATGGTTTTCGTTTTGCATAGTAGAGTTTTAACTTGCACTTACACATGTAGCGACCAACTGTAGTTACTGACAGTGGTTTTCTGAAGTGTTCCTGAGCCCATGTGGTGATATCCTTTACACACTGATGTCGCTTTTTGATGCAGTACCGCCTGAGGGATCGAAGCTCACAGGCATTCAATGTTGAAGTTGGCACGCTGTGTAAATCGTAAATAAAAACAAAATACAATGATTTGCAAATCCTTTTCAACCTACATTCAATTGAATAGACTGCAAATACAAGATATTTAACGTTGGAACTGGAAAACTTTACTATTTTTTGCAAATATTAGCTCATTTGGAATTTGATGTCTGCAACATGTTTCAGAAAAGCTGGCACATGTGGCAAAAAAGACTGAGAAAGTTGAGGAATTCTTATCAAACTTTTATTTGGAATATTCCACAGGTGAACAGGTGGGTGCCATGTTTGGGTATAAAAGCAGCTTCCATGAAATGCTCAGTCATTCACAAACAAGGTTGTGGCGAGGGTTACTCTTTGCAAAAAATTGTGTGAGCAAATTGTCGAACAGTTTAAGAACAACATTTCTCAACGAGTTATTGCAAATAATTTAGGTATTTCACCATGTAAAGTCCATTATATCATCAAAAGGTTCAGAGAATCTGGAGAAATCAATGCACGAAAGCGATGATATTACAGACCTTCGATTCTCCAGGCGGTACTTCATCAATAAGCGACATCAGCGTGTAAAGGATATCACCAAATGGGCTCAGGAACACTTCAGAAAACCACTGTCAGTAACTACAGTTCGTCGCTACATCTGTAAGTGCAAGTTAAAACTCTACTATGCAAAGCGAAAGCCATTTATTAACAACACCCACACTGAAAAAAGTCAGTGTCCAAAAACAAGAAAATAAATACAAAAATTAGGGGTATTTTATTTGAACTAAGCAAAATTATCTGCCAATAAAACAAGAAAATGTGGCTTGTCAAGACTTTCCAAAACAAGTAAAATTAGCTAACTTCAATGAACCCCAAAATACCTTAAAATAAGTATATTTTCACTAATAACAAATGCACTTTCCTTGATAGAAAAAAAAAGAGACTTTTTTGCTCAATATGTTGAAAAATATTCTTACATTAAGTAAATGCTAGTACCATTATCTTGACATAATGATATGCGCTCGGCATTACATTTCTTGAAACCAGCAAACGTATACTAAAAACTAATTTATTGTTCTTAATGGAAAGGCAACAAGGCAACCGCTTGTTACTCTCGGGGTCTCCTAGCCGCTCAGGCAAATCATATTGTCTAAAAATGCATTTTTCCATCAATAACATGACATCATCACGCCAAGTGTGTGCTCTTTCAGTCAAGTAGTGCGCATATATACAGCCTGGCCCCCGACCAACATTTTTTTCATTTTAATTTTGAGGAATTTATCTGAATGTGCATGAACTATTTCTGTTCAAAATTGTTTGAAATGTCACATGTTAAATGTTTAAATATTAACTGTCAGTTTACTGTACTGTGCCAACTGTACTACTTACTATATGAGTACGTATTTGGTATTGTTTCATTGAAAATAAAACAGCAAAGTCCATTTGGCTATTAAAAAAAAAAAAAAGGTCAAAACAACACATATTTCATTTGAAGACATGTCTAAACCTCTCTTTTGTTTCCTTCAACAGCAAACACCGTTTATTAGCGCTAAAGATTACGCACAAGAACGTCAACGTTGCTAAACTTTCAAAAAGTGTCCATGTCGAAGCAAGCATCGTATTGATCTTTGCTGATATGCGTATTTAGGATGTCAGATTGTTTGGAGCGGAAAGTATCATCAGGTTAAATATTAGCACCGGGCAAGTGACAGTTTCCCATATGTTGCAGTCTTATTTTTTCTTTAGATTTAGACAAACTTAGACAAACTTTAATGACCCACAAGGGAAATTGGTCCTTTTTTTGTTTGTTTGTTTGTTTGTTTAGAGGATTATTGTTGTAGTTTACAGCAAGAACCACTTTGAAAGATGTCTAAATTAGGACGCATGAGGCAATTTGGGTTAGAATATAAATATCAGTGCTTGTGGTTTTCACGGCATATCCGTAATCACTTCCTGGAGACAGTGCTTACTATTAGTATGTAAAGGTAAGAACTCATTCCAAGAACACCAGATATAAGTGGACTGTGAATACAAGACTCATTGTCCGCAGGTTAAGGTCTGACTTTTTTTTGGGGGGGGGGGTCATTGGTTTGCATGTATGAAATTCTAGACCACTTTTTTTGTGGTATCTCTCTAAGGAAACAATACCATCTTTTATTCTTGTCAATGCAGAAATAGAAGAACTAAATATAACTTTATCACTTCCAATATGATACCGATGCCAATCAGCACCAATAAGACATATTTTAGACTGTGGAATATTCGAAAGGGCTTGATTGAGTGACATGTTGTCATGATCAAGTGGGCTCTGCATGCTTAAGAGCGGTCTAGAATAGACTTCCGTATTTTCCGGACAATAGACGCAAGGGTATATAAGCTGCACCCAGTAAATTTTTGGTGAACGTAAGATTTTTCCATATATTAGCCGCAGATATATATGTTGTGAAATTAGTTTTTTACACAGAAAGATTCTGTAAATGTTTATTTACATACCTTAATTGTTTCCAAACGGTGTCTGTAACACGGCAGTAAAACGGCTGATCAAACAAAACCTAATTCATCGTCATGCACCCACTGGCTGCGCAAGTAGCTCTCCAATCAGCTAAAACAGACTCAATGACTCCACGGTGACGTTTTGGTAAATTCACGGAGGAATTAGTGAAACTGAAACAATAGCATAGCATACTAGCTAATGCTAACAACGCTAGCGTCATTAGTCATTAGTATAGCACGTATAAATATGCATGAAAACACTTCTACAGACATCACACATGGGACGGATTAGTAAGTATGAAT
Organism: Nerophis lumbriciformis; assembly: GCF_033978685.3. Classification (NCBI taxonomy): domain Eukaryota; kingdom Metazoa; phylum Chordata; class Actinopteri; order Syngnathiformes; family Syngnathidae; genus Nerophis; species Nerophis lumbriciformis. Next base: position 5,418,155 of record NC_084583.2, read on the forward strand.
TGTTTTAGTTATGTTGAAGAACTTACAAACGTTGCTTGGAATGATGAATGAAGAATCCATACAAGTTGTAACGTTATGGGTGGCTAGAAAAGCAAACAGCAATTCTACTTCCGGTTGAAAGGACTAAAAAGTAGAACACTGCAGCACCTGCGGTAAGCAAACTTGTTCAAAAGACAACACATCTTATCAGTGTGTTTGCTTGTTTTTCTTTGTAAACTATTGTATTATGGCCATCAGTAAAGACAAATCCATAATGTGACAGTTTGACCCCACACTGTCACTGTTTGACCTTTGGACTTCCTCACAAACCGTGCACATTTGTTAGGAAGCTCAACATGGACACACAAACATTCAATTTTGTTAGCCAGTGAAAAGCATGTGCTCAACAAACAAATTGTTACCTGTCACTCACCATGGCTCTGAACAATTGTCCAAATGAGTCAGGGTGGGGTTGAGGGCTTTATATAGGTGACCACACCTGCAGTCACTAATTATGCCAAATTTGGGTCGAACATGATCCTCAAAAGCTGGGTGTTACAGAAGGACACTGGACATTTAAAAGTTGTGTTGTCTAAGCCTGAATATACTGTGTACAAAAATGACTGCTCTACACATGCAAAAATACCATGTGAATACTTTTTAGACATGTGATGGTTATTTATGGTGAAATTTACAAAATAACTGTTTTCTTAATTTCCCCTGTCAAATTGGTCCCAGCTAGTGGGCGGGGCTAAGGGCTATTTAAGTTGGAAAATGCCGTTTTTCTGACAGTCTGCTGTCGGTCACTGCCAGAGGAGGATCTCTGTCCTGAGCAAGAGTTTCGGTCTCCATGCATCAAACATCTACTGAGGTGATTATTTTGATGATGAGATTATGTTGTGTTGTAACCGGTTAAATGAGTTTTGTTGACTGCTAATTGATTTTGCTAAATCTGTTTTGATTAGTTAATTCTTTACTTTGACATATTTGATTATTGACCTTTGATTATGAATACATGAATTTTGATATAATGAATGATTTATCTTTTGATTATTTTTAATATGCTTATTGTTAAGTCTTGGCAAAAATGAGGACTCAGATGCAGAAGAGAGACAATTGACTCAGACTTTATTTAATTAGTTTTCTTTGCTATCTCTTGGACAGAGTGATTAAACAAAGTGGCTACAAAATCTATCAATGATATACTTGAGTAACTAGAGGATGTGTAGCATAGGACATAAGGCAATAAACAGAAAATCACTCCATAAGGAGGAAAAGGGCAATAGCAAAATTTCTATACAAGTCTAATAACAAAAAACCAACAATCTATGATAATCTACAAAAAGATAATTTCACTCATGAAAAGAAGTCGAGAAGCTTGCAAACTAAAAGCGCTCCAGAAGGAGGAAAAAAAAGAAGACAAGGCACTATGAAAATTGATACAAAAAGACTAGACCGAAAAAACTTTAGCAAAAGAAAATCACTCTCTCAGAGGAAACAAAGAAATCGATAAATAAAGCGAGACAATACTTATCAAGGCTGTGGACAAGGCTGTAGACAAGGCTGGAGGTACGTAGCGAGACGATATACTCTGGCAACAAGACAGGGGAAGACGAGGACTATATACACATGAGGGAGGGTGACACAGGTGGACACAATCAGGCAATCAGGAGAGACATCAGACCAGTGACACAGGAGGAAAGGCAAGTGGCCTGAAACGAGAGGAGGATTAGAATTTTCAAAATAAAACAGGAAGTTTGCCAGACAACCCCAAAACAGGACTTCCCTCACCACGATGTGACACTTATTTTGATTAATTATATAGGCCTATTTAACGCATGCAACTTTGAAATGTATTTAGAATATAAATGTACTATATATAATATACGATACTAATATTGCCTCTATTTATTACCATTACAGATTGTGGGTGCTTTGTTTTTTCTGTCGTTCACCTTTTGACACTTTTTGGGATTTCAATAAATGTTTGTAAACTGTTACCAACTGCGTGCCTTGCCATCCTTGATTTGAAAGTCTGGTTTGCAAAGGTTACATTACCTTCACCCAAGCCAGGGTGTGACATATGGTGGCAGTGGTGGGATGGCAAGCCGCAGAGTTTACAAACATGTATCTGGCAGAGGGCAGGCCAGAACTGGTTTGAGATCCCAAGTGTCGGAGGTGGCAATGACAGAGGAGACTGATGAGATGGCTGGTCGAGGGGCCACGGCGATGAGGCTGGACCGGACGACTATGGCTGAGGAGCGTGAAGTTGGATGGAACACCGAGGAGTCTGAAGAAGACGTCAAAGGTTTTGAGAACTCTGGGGCTAGGCGTAAGCAGCATAGGAAGGGGTCTGGGAAGGCTAGGTGGTCTGCTGAGCCACCAAGGACTGAAAGAGTTTTAAGTGAACCTACCCTGGTTAACATGTTCCAAGACTTTTTGATTGGACAGCAACGTAGGGAAGCTGTCCTAGTCCGTGAACTCCAGGAGTTAAAAACTGTCTGTACAAGGCCTAGCCTAGATCACTCACTCACTAACCAAAATGCTAACCGTACTCCTGACGATAGTTGTTGTGAGCAGTCGCCCAAACCCAAACCCAGAACTCACCCACATCCAAATCTTAGTCCTCAAGCGTCACCGTCCAGAGATTCCTCGCCACCTGACCATCATCTCCGACAAGGCCCAAAGATGCTCCCTTTCCAGCAGGGTGAGGACATCGAAAACTTTCTTGTCCGTTTCGAGCGCATTGCTCGCACCTGGGGCTGGCATCAGTCTGACTGGGCCTGCCGACTTGTTCCACTCTTGACCGGTAAAGCTCTGGATGCCTATTCTGCGATGGAGGAAGATGCTTCCAACGTCTACGCTGACCTTAAAGAAGCCCTCCTTGCTAAGTTTGATATCTCTCCTGAGACTTATAGGCTCCAGTTCCGGTCAACCTACATTCCCCCTGGTGAATCTTTCAAGGAGACTTACAACAGACTCAAATGTCTCTACAGAAGATGGATCAAGCCAGAGCAGCGTTCCAAAGAAGACATCGCAGAGCTTTTCATTCTGGAGCAAATGCTTCGCTTGCTGCCCAACGAAATGAAGACTTGGGTCAAGGAACACGAGCCAGAAGACGGACTTACTGCTGCTAAACTTGCAGGCCAGTACTTGAATGCTCGTAAAGGACTCCGAATGCCAAGGCAGCAGAACAATCGTGTAGCAGCCCAAGGTGCAGCCGACCTGTCACACCAAAGAGATGTGCAGAAAGCAGGTGGTTACAGCACCTCAGGGGACAACAGACTGTTCCCGAGACAGAGTCCAGTGAAGGATCTCATCTGCTACCATTGCCAACAGCCAGGGCATCGAGCCCCAGTCTGCCCCTTGAAACAGAAGACCTGGTATGACCAAAAAGCACGTCACAGGGTGCTACAGCCAGGTCAAAAGGTCATGCTCTCGCTTCCAACCTCAAGTCATAAACTGCTGGCCCAATGGAAAAGTCCTTACTCCGTGGTCAGACAAGCTGGTCCAGTCACCTATGAGATCTCACATCCAGAGAAAGGAAAGGCATCCCAAGTGTACCACATCAACCTTCTAAAGGAATGGAAGGAGAATAAATCCTCTGTGGAAGGAAAGGATGTCCAGGCCAGTCAAGTACCTACTCAAAGCAAGGAGTTGCAAGAGGAAAAGGTGATGCTGGCACGGGAAGTGAAAATGGAGGATGATGTGGAGGAGACAGATCTGTCCATGCTCACTACACCACAGAAATCTGATGTAAGTCACTTGTCTGCACAATCTGCCCTTAAAGTATTGCAAGTGTGTGAAGAATTCCCAGTATTGTTCAGTGGAAAGCCAGGAAGAACTCCACTAATTGAACATGTCATTCATTTAAAAAAACCAACACCTATCCGTCAGCGCCCCTACAGAGTGCCTGAGCGGATGGTGGAGCCCCTCAACCATGAAATCCAAACCATGCTGGATCTAGGAGTGATTGAACCCTCAAACAGTGAGTGGTGTAACCCCATTGTCCTTGTTCCTAAAAAAGACAACACAATATGAGTATGTAGTGACCTACGCAAAGTAAACGCCGTTTCTAAATTCGATGCTTATCCCATGCCACGTATTGATGAACTTCTTGAGAAGCTCGGCAAAGCTGTGTTCATCACCACCCTTGACCTGTGTAAAGGATACTGGCAAGTCCCTTTGGAGAAGGAGTCAAGGGAGTACACTGCCTTCCGTGGACCAAAGGGTCTCTATCATTACACGGTTATGCCGTTCGGACTCCATGGAGCCCCCGCAACATTTCAGCGGCTAATGGATCGCGTTCTGCAGGGGTGTGGCCAGTTCTCTGCTGCCTATCTCGATGATGTGGTGGTTTTCAGCACTTCCTGGAAAGACCACCTCTCTTATCTGCGTCAAGTCCTGCTCCGGATCCGTTCTGCCGGGCTCACTCTTAACACCCAGAAATGTGAGTGGGCCAAAACTGAGGGGTGTTACCTAGGTTACCCTCTTGGCAACGGGCAGATACGTCCTCAGGTGGACAAGGTGAAGGCAATCCAAAACAGTCCTAGACCGCGGACAAAGAAGCAGGTCCGGTCATTCTTGGGGCTTTCCGGGTGGTACAGAAGATTTGTGCCCCACTTCTCTACCATCACAGCTCCTCTTGTTGAGCTGGCAAGCAAAGCATCCTCTAATCCAGTCAAATGGACAGAAACATGTGAAACTGCCTTCATGAATGTCAAAACTGTTCTATGCTCTTCCCCGGTCTTACAAAGTCCTGACTTCAACCAGCGATTCCTTGTTCAAGTTGATGCCTCCAGTGTGGGCCTTGGAGCCGTTCTAGCCCAAGGAAAGGAGGGCGAGGAACAACTGCTTCTATATCTGAGCCGTAAACTGCATCCCAGAGAAACTAGGTACTCTGCCATCGAAAAGGAATGTCTTGCCATCAAGTGGGCATTGGACAGCCTACGTTATTACCTTCTGGGACGGACCTTTGATCTGGAAACGGACCACCGGGCATTGAGCTGGATCAACTCCATGAGGGATAAGAACTCCCGTGTCACCAGATGGTACTTGGCGTTACAGCCCTATTGTTTCAACGTTACACACCGAGCTGGCAAAAGTAACTTGCTAGCTGATTACCTGTCTCGTCTCCCTGGACTTGCTGTCGTTGGAGAGGAGGGAGGTAATGTGACAGTTTGACCCCACACTGTCACTGTTTGACCTTTGGACTTCCTCACAAACCGTGCACATTTGTTAGGAAGCTCAACATGGACACACAAACATTCAATTTTGTTAGCCAGTGAAAAGCATGTGCTCAACAAACAAATTGTTACCTGTCACTCACCATGGCTCTGAACAATTGTCCAAAAGAGTCAGGGTGGGGTTGAGGGCTTTATATAGGTGACCACACCTGCAGTCACTAATTAGGCCAAATTTGGGCCGAACATGATCCTCAAAAGCTGGGTGTTACAGAAGGACACTGGACATTTAAAAGTTGTGTTGTCTAAGCCTGAATATACTGTGTACAAAAATGACTGCTCTACACATCCAAAAGTACCATGTGAATACTTTTTAGACATGTGATGGTTATTTATGGTGACATTTACAAAATAACTGTTTTCTTAATTCCCCCTGTCAAATTGGTCCCAGCTAGTGGGGCTATTTAAGTTGGAAAATGCCGTTTTTCTGACAGTCTGCTGTCGGTCACTGCCAGAGGAGGATCTCTGTCCTGAGCAAGAGTTTCGGTCTCCATGCATCAAACATCTACTGAGGTGATTATTTTGATGATGAGATTATGTTGTGTTGTAACCGGTTAAATGAGTTTTGTTGACTGCTAATTGATTTTGCTAAATCTGTTTTGATTAGTTAATTCTTTACTTTGACATATTTGATTATTGACCTTTGATTATGAATACATGAATTTTGATATAATGAATGATTTATCTTTTGATTATTTTTAATATGCTTATTTTGATTAATTATATAGGCCTATTTAACGCATGCAACTTCGAAATGTATTTAGAATATAAATGTAATATATATAATATACGATACTAATATTGCCTCTATTTATTACCATTACAGATTGTGGGTGCTTTTTTTTCTGTCGTTGTTCACCTTTTGACACTTTTTGGGATTTCAATAAATGTTTGTAAACTGTTACCAACTGCGTGCCTTGCCATCCTTGATTTGAAAGTCTGGTTTGCAAAGGTTACATTACCTTCACCCAAGCCGGGGTGTGACACATAACTTTCACATTTTCATAACTGACGGGGATCGGACAAGTATTATATTTATGACACATAAGCTTTTTGATATCAATCTGCATCTGAGTAGTAGTTATCATTGCCAAATTTGGAGGTGTTAAAATCGCTCTGTAAAATATATGGCATGTCCAATGCAAAATTAGCATCAAGCTAGCAGATTTATTTTAATACATTTCTTATGTTTTGCATGTTCAGTTTTACAGTGTTTGGAAGTTAAGACTCTTAAAAGGCTCTTCTTATATGGAGATGACGTGTTATCTGTCAGCGAAGCTAGCAAAAAGAGACGTTAGCTGGAGCTACACAGAGTTCTTTTATTGAAAGGTTTCAGATCCGATACTTGTTCTTTTGCTGAGATCAGGTCGATATCTGATATCAGTGTCAAACTGTTCCTTGCAGTCAGTAGTCACATCTGTCATGATCCGTGGCCCGGATCATGTTTTTGTTATGTTCTGTTATTTTTGGACTCCCTTAGTTCCTGTTTTGTGCAACTCTGGGTTTGTTTTGGTTTCTATGGGGATTAATTGGGTTCACCTGCCTCTGGTTAGTGGTTGGCACGCTCACCTGCAGTCTACCACTAATCAGAGAGCTATTTATTCACCTTTCTCGCCACGCTCAGTCTGGCTTCTTTGTTTGCTCCACGCAACAAGTTGGTTATTCGATTCTTGATTCTTGTTCCTGCGCTTAGCTTCACCATAGCTTCCCATGCTATCGGCTCGCTTTTCTGTTTATTCTTGTTTTTGTCTACGGTGTATGATTTATGAGAAATAAATCATAAATAATCTCCTACCTTCACACTTTCCTCCGGTGTTGTCCGTTCTGCATCTGGGAGGAACGACCCCGCAGTAAGTTGCGACTCACACGTAACAACATCTGCCATCTTCCCTGCATTGGAATTTACATAATGAAAATGGTTGATTGTAATTATTGCAGTGTCGGGCTGTGCATTTCCCACCTGGGCTTTCAGTGACGTCACCACATGAACACGGCTGGAGAAATGCTACACAGAAACACACGAGTGCACCACTGATAATTAAAATCACCTCATCTGTGTACAAAACAGGCTATAATTTGACATCAGCATTTAAAACATACATTACGTGGTACTGTCAAAACCTAAAATAATAGTAAAGAACTAGGGATGTCCGATAATGGCTTTTTGCCGATATTCCGATATTGTCCAACTCTTTAATTACCGATATCAACCGATACCGATATCAACCGATATATACAGTCGTGGAATTAACACATTATGCCTAATTTGGACAACCAGGTATGGTGAAGATAAGGTACTTTTAAAAAAAATTAATAGAATAAAATTTTTGGACTCCCTTAGTTCCTGTTTTGTGCAACTCTGGGTTTGTTTTGGTTTCTATGGGGATTAATTGGGTTCACCTGCCTCTGGTTAGTGGTCGGCACGCTCACCTGCAGTCTACCACTAATCAGAGAGCTATTTATTCACCTTTCTCGCCACGCTCCGTCTGGCTTCTTTGTTTGCTCCACGCAACAAGTTGGTTATTTGATTCTTGATTCTTGTTCCTGCGCTTAGCTTCACCATAGCTTCCCATGCTATCGGCTCGCTTTTCTGTTTATTCTTGTTTTTGTCTACGGTGTATGATTTATGAGAAATAAATCATAAATAATCTCCTACCTTCACACTTTCCTCCGGAGTTGTCCGTTCTGCATCTGGGAGGAACGACCCCGCAGTAAGTTGCGACTCACACGTAACAACATTGGCCATCTTCCCTGCATTGGAATTTACATAATGAAAATGGTTGATTGTAATTATTGCAGTGTCGGGCTGTGCGTTTCCCACCTGGGCTTTCAGTGACGTCACCACATGAACACGGCTGGAGAAATGCTACACAGAAACACACGAGTGCACCACTGATAATTAAAATCACCTCATCTGTGTACAAAACAGGCTATAATTTGACATCAGCATTTAAAACATACATTACGTGGTACTGTCAAAACCTAAAATAATAGTAAAGAACTAGGGATGTCCGATAATGGCTTTTTGCCGATATTCCGATATTGTCCAACTCTTTAATTACCGATATCAACCGATACCGATATCAACCGATATATACAGTCGTGGAATTAACACATTATTATGCCTAATTTGGACAACCAGGTATGGTGAAGATAAGGTACTTTTAAAAAAAATTAATAGAATAAAATAAGATAAATAAATTAAAAACATTTTCTTGAATAAAAAGAAAGTAAAACAATATAAAGACAGTTACATTGAAACTAGTAATTAATGAAAATTAGTAAAATTAACTGTTAAAGGTTAGTACTATTAGTGGACCAGCAGCACGCACAATCATGTGTGCTTACGGACTGTATCCCTTGCAGACTGTATTGATATATATTGACATATAATGTAGGAACCAGAATATTAATAACAGAAAGAAACAACCCTTTTGTGTGAATGAGTGTGAATGAGTATAAATGGGGGAGGAGGGTATTTTGGTTTGGTGCACTAATTGTAAGTGTATCTTGTGTTTTTCATGTTGTTTTAATAAAAAATAAAAAAATAAAAAATAACAAACATACCGATAATAAAAAAAAATGATACCGATAATTTCCGATATTACATTTTAACGCGACATCTCTATAAAGAACATATTAAATGTGGAAAAATAAATAAATAAAATATTTGAATGTTTTCTTTGTGCGTTAAAAAAGTGACAACCGATGATTTCTCTGTTGGCCGGGTATGCTCTGTTGCCCCTTCCTGCTTTTCGCAAATTACAACTTGTGATTGGATTCTCACTTGGGGGTGACAAGTGAAAATCCAATCACAGTAGCGTAAGGCTACCTAGATGGGCTACTCTCAACAATTTGTGATCTGATTGGCCATCGCAACTGTTTATCCGGCAGAATTCATACAGCGCTGACAACAAGCTATCTGAATTCTGATTGGATAAAAGCTCTAACGTAAAAACAAGCAACACTGGAGCCTAACAAGACATGAAGAAAATATGATGAATACTTTATGGAAAGTAGATTAAAATGAACTTTTATTAATCTATGATCATGATTTATGTTAAACCAGCAGAGAAGGCATTGCTGGCCTTAACAGGACACCACTGAATTATTGCATCGGCTATTCAGATTTGCATCAGAATTAATTGATATTTTTTTTACTTTGGCCCACGTCCTACACCTCCTTAATTAGGGAAACGTCGCAATCTGGTGATCGTTGCATGCAGTGGACCCCAAGGATGCAGAGAACGGCAGGCAGAGCGCAAGTAAAACTAACTTAATACTCGCAAGGAAGCGGGGAACAAACAAATACAATAAAAAAGAATGAACAGGTGTGCTGACAGGACATGGGACAGAAAGTAAAGGTGCTTCAAAACACAGAGACCAAACAAGAAACACTGACAAAACAAGAGCACCAGGACAGGAAGTGATTCTAAACACAGGACAACCCAAACATAACTCAACTGTCAGCAGCAATTCTGACATGAAAGTGATTGAATTAAGCCTGTAATGCAAGTGGCAAAGGGAACGAATCAGATGAACATTTGGACCAATGTCTATGGGGGGATGTTTAATCCTGGCCGGTGTGTCCATACGCCAGAGGAGCCTCTTCTATAGGAACAAGGCGGCCAAAGTCAACTGACCGCACAGCTGAACACAATGTACAGCCACCACTAACCCCATGAAACGGTCTTCTATGTCACTAATCCTGCGCCAATTAGGATGGAGCACATTGACTTTAGCCCCCTCGATGCTGATTAGAGACGTGCAGGGTCACACGTTCTGGCATGAACAAAACCAACACATATTGCACTGAGAGGGAAACGTTTGTATGTGTTTTTGTGGCACAACCTCAACCTTTATGTGCCTCACGGGAAAAGTGAGAGTAGGAACATCGGGTTGGATAAAGGGAAAAGCACCAACGTACATGTCCTTTAAACTGACTTTAAAACAACGTTGCAAAATAGTAGTTGTTTAATTGAGACAATGTTGATGGTTGGGAAATGACCAAATGTCAATGGTCAAAACCATATCAGAACCCAACATTGATTAAACGTTGTCAAAAAGCATGTTGTTTCAACGTTGTATTTGTGTTGTAGAGCATTGGTTGGGAAATGACCAAAATTCAGTGGTCAAATCAACGTCAGAACCCAAGATTGATTAAACATTGTCAAAAAGCATGTTGTTTCAACGTTGTATTTGTGTTGTAGAACATTGGTTGGAAAATGACCAAAATTCAATGGTCAAATTAACGTCAGAACCCAACTTTGATTAAATGTCGTCAAAAAGTGTGATGTTTCGGGCTCAAACCCACTTTTCTCCGGCAGCTGGGTCTGCCAGCACCTCCGCTGGCAGCGCGCCGAGACACACCCCTGCACGCGCTGGACGCATCACGCCCACATGCCGGCAAGGCTGTGGGCGATCAGCAATCAACACACCTGGGACTGATGAGGGCCAGCTGCAGTGGTCCCAAGAATCCTCGCCGGAACTTAGTCTTCTGTACCGTAAACCGATAACCCAGCTTTAGGCTCTCTCTCTCTCTCTCTCTGCGTTTTCCCCTCCGTGTTTCATTGTTCTTCCTTGTCGTCCTCCCCAGCAATCTGCCTTCGACCCCGCGTGATCGAGCTGTGCGCCTCGACTTCCCTTTTGGACTTTGGACTGCCACCCTCGATTCTCGACCCCTCGCATGGACACGGACTCTGATGCCTCTCTTTCGCCCCGGATCGTCTGCCTGCCCCACGGACTGCCTTCCTGCCTTGTTCCTCCTCTCGCCCAACACATCACGGTAATACACAACAATTAAACACACATCCACCCCTCGTGGATTAGTCACACTCCATTCTCTGGTTTAGTTTATATTATTATTGTTTGATCATTATATATATTTTTTTAATATATATAATAAATCATAGAGCTATACAGCCCCCTTGTGTCTGTGCCCTCAACTCCCTCCAACAATAACACCAACGTTGATTAAACATCGTCAAAAAGCATGTTGATTCAACGTTGTATTTGTGTTGTAGAACATTGGGTGGGAAATTACCAAAATTCAATGGTCAAATCAATGTTAAAACCCAACGTTGATTAAACATTGTCAAAAAGCATGTTGTTTCAACGTTGTATTTGTGTTGTAGAACATTGGTTGGGAAATTACCAAAATTCAATGGTCAAATCAATGTTAGACCCCGACATTGATTAAACGTCGTCAAAAAGCATGTTTTAACTTTGTATTTGTGTTGAAGAACATTGGGTGGGAAATTACCAACATTTAGTGGTCAAATCAACGTCAGAACACAACATTAATTAAATGTTGTCAAAAAGTGTGATGTTTCAACCTTGTATTTGTGTAGTAGAACATTTGTTGGGAAATGACCAAAATTGAAATAATAGATTTGTTATTTTTATGTTCTTGACTCATTAAAAGTTCAATATGGTGTAGAAGATTATTATAACAGTGCTACAGGGTAAGCTAGGCTCCACATTTTTGATTATTTAATTAATTAAATGACTATCACCCGCTTTTTTTTCTTCTCCGCACTGTTCTTCATGTCTTTGGACTAACAAAGTTTGTTAAAGTTGTTTTAAATATCTGCGTAATAGCTTGTTGGCTAGTGAGACACCAGGGGCCTCATGTAACAAGGGGGTGGAGCCTTTCCATAAAACATATTTTTTTACATGGAACTGTGATCACATGGCTCATGTGAACACATGTTATAAATTAGACAAATTAAAAGTACATTGGGGGTATTCAGAGTCTTCTAAAGTTTACGTCGTTTTCTGGATTTGAACCTACTTTTGTCTTTAGTAGGAAAGCCAGACAACTCTTAATACATGAGGCCCCAGGACCTTACAGGGTTCACTGAAACATCTGTTATGCCATTTCATGAAGGCTTACAGTATAACCTGAAATTATAACAGCTTCAATTTCAGCGTTGAAACTACTTTCGTGACCCAGTCGCGCGGTAGCATCCGCAAAAGCTGCAGGTTTGGGCCGAAAGATACAAACATCCCATCAGTCGGCATCCCAATGAAAGCAGACATTGTACAGTGAGTGATTGTGGAAGTTTGTGTTTCTTATTTTGTACTTAGTGTTTCACTTGAGCTGGATCTGTTCATCACTCAGGGTCTGGAACTTGTAGCACATCCTCCGTATGTTCAGGCTTAAAAATATAAAACCCAAATCCAGTGAAGTTGGCACGTTGTGTAATTTGTAAATAAAAACAAAATACAATTATTTGCAAATCCTTTTCAACTACGGCGTGGCGAAGATGGTAGAGTGGCCGTGCCAGCAATCGGAAGGTTGCTGGTTACTGGGGTTCAATCCCCACCTTCTACCATCCTAGTCATGTCCGTTGTGTCCTTGGGCAAGACACTTCACCCTTGCTCCTGATGGATGCTGGTTAGCGCCTTGCATGGCAGCTCCCGCCATCAGTGTGTGAATGTGTGGGTGAATGGGTGAATGTGGAAATACTGTCAAAGCGCTTTGAGTACCTTGAAGGTAGAAAAGCGCTATACAAGTATAACCCATGTATCATTTAATCTATAACTTATATTCAATTGAATAAACTGCAAAAACAATATTTAATGTTCGAACTGAGTAACTATTTAATGGCAGCAACACATTGCAATAAAGATGGCAGTTAGGCACTGCTGTGTTACATGGCCTTTCCTTTTAACAACACTCAGTTAATGTTTAGGAACTGAGGAGACCAATTTTTGAAGCTTTTCAGGTGGAATTCTTTCCCATTCTTGCTTGATGTATAGATTAAGTTGTTCAACAGTCTGAAATACCGTTATGGTATTTTAGACTTCATAATGCCCACACATTTTCAATGGGAGACAGGTCTTGACTACAGGCAGGCCAGTCTAGTACCCGCACTCTTTTACTATGAAGCCATTGTGTTGTAACACGTGCAGAATTTGGCTTCGCATTGTCTTGCTGAAATAAGCAGGGGCGTCCATGATAACGTTGCTTGGATGGCAACATATGTTGCTCCAAAACCTGTATGTACCTTTCAGCATTAATGGTGCCTTCACAGATGTGTAAGTTACTCATGCCTTGGGTATCAATACACCCACTTACCATCACAGATGCTGGCTTTTGAACATTGCACCTATAACAATCTGGATGGTTACTTTCGTCTTTGTTCCGGAGGACACGATGTCCACAGTTTCCAAAAACATTTTGAAATGTGGACTCATCAGACCACAGAACAGCTTTAGATTAGCTCTGGCCCCGCAAAGCCGGCGGCATTTCTGGGTGTTATTGATAAATAGCTTTTGCTTTGCATAGTAGAGTTTTAACTTGCACTTACAAATGTAGCGAAAAACTGTAGTTACTGACAGTGGTTTTCTGAAGTGTTTTTGAGCCAATGTGGTGATATCCTTAACACACTGATGTTGGTTTTTGATGCAGTACCGCCTGAGGGATCGAAGGTCACGGGCATTCAATGTTGGATTTTCAGCCTTGCTGCTTCGGTGCAGTGATTTCTCTAGATTCGCTGAACCTTTTGATGATATTATGGACCGTAGATGGTGAAATCCCTAAATTCCTTGCATTATTTCATTGAGAAATGTTGTTCTTAAACTGTTGGACAATTTGCTCACGCATTACAAAGTAGTGAACCTCGCCCCATCCTTGTTTGTGAATGACTGATCATTTCATGGAAGCTGATTTCATACCCCAATCATGGCACCCGCATGTTCCCAATTATTATATTCACCTGTGGGATGTTCCAAATAAGTGTTTGATGAGCATTCCTCAACTTCCTCAGTCTTTTTTGCCACTTGTGCCAGCTTTTTTGAGATATGTTGCAGGCATCAAATTCCAATTGAGCCAATATTTGCAAAAAATTAAGTTTTCCAGTTCGAACGTTAAGTATCTTGTCCTTGCAATCTATTCAATTTAATATAGATTGAAAATGATTTGCAAATCATTGTATACTGTTTTTATTTACCATTTACACAACGTGCCAATTTCACTGGTTTTGGGGTTTGCATATGAACAACCATTGGCATAAAATTTCTCCTCCAATCCTATTTTATCCTTTTGTGTTGTGTTTCTGACTAATTCCCCATAAAATCTCAGCGGACCAGAACCTATGATCGGATATAAACTCAGTAATATCACCAGGTTTACTCTGGAATGAACAGAGACATGCAATATAGTTTAAAAAAAAATCTGGATTAAGCATTTATTTTTTGCTTCACCAACCTGTTGGATGTACAAGAAAGGGATACTTCTGAACTAAAACAAAAATATGGCCTTTCAAATTGTGCACACGGGGGGGCTATATGCTCACAATAATATATTTCTTGGCAATTTATTAGCTCTTTGCAGGAGCAGAAGTGGGCGGCTGCACTTTTATTTCTACCAAGCCCAAATAAATGCCAAGGTAGTTAGATGAAATAATGTGTGCAGGGAAACTAAAAATGAAGGTCAGCGCGATTAAAAACACCTGCGGGAATAATAACCGCTAACCACTGGTGATTTGTACGTTCGTTCCGTCGTCTCCCTCGGCGCACCGTGTGCTTTTTCTGTATAGTAAATGTCAGACTTTGACCTGCTGGTGGCCCGTGAATGAGGACATTTTTTTGGTAAATCAGGACACCTTTTTATGGATAGTCACCTCCTACATATGCCCTTGTCTTTAAGATCCAGGCATTATTTACTGAGAAATTAAAGGAAAAAAATATATATTTGCATCTGCCGGTCTATATCCTCCCGAGAACCAGCGTTTTCTGCAGTGAATATTTGTGTTTTGCATAATTTTTTGCCCTCCCCCCCCCCCAAAATGTGTTTCTCCTGGCAAACCATAAATACCAAAGACTCATCTCCACTGCAGAGGACACAGGTTCTCAGGATATGGAGCAAAACCAAAATATACAGTTTTTTTAAGGTAATTTTAAATTAATTCTGCAAGATAGGCAATATTAGTATTGTAACCGAGGGTTTATATATGTCGCCTATACGGTATGAAACTACAAAATAATAAACACGGAATCTCCAGTTTACACGAGGACCCTTTATTTACCTTCTTTTCAAAACCTTCCCTCCACTCCAACCACGTGACCTCACTTCCGCTCTTAGCGCCTTCAAAATAAGAGCTCAAGGCATATACTGTATGACAGCGTATAACAGGAACTTAACATCACCAAGAGGAAAGCCCATAAAAATAGGTTACATACCTCCCCTCCTACAAAAAGAAACGTCCTCGTTTCAACACCATAACAGAATATGCAAAAATAACACAGGCAGTAAAAAAAACACAGGAGTTAACACACACACACAAAAAAATATATATATATATATATGCATGTTCCCCTCACACCACTGCACAGTCACGTATGCCACACTATTCCCACGTACACCAGAAAATTCTGATACACCATAGCCTCCAGACATACTATACACATATGAAACATGTGCCATCACAGTAAGAACATGCTAAGTGACCTTGACAATCTTTAACCGAAAGCCCAAATTTTTGTTTAATTTCTTCTATTTCTAAACAGCTAACCAAAAGTGACAACGTCCTTGAAACGAACTGGTTGTCGCACATTCCTCCCAGAACGAGAAACAGTCTGTAGTGGCTCTCTGGTGCCTGTAATCTGAACAGTCCCTGTGTCACCAGAGATCAGCGGCTTGTCAGCCCTAGCACCCCCCTCTGGCGACCCTCGTCCAGCAATGAGGGAGCCTGACTAGGAGAAGGCGAAGCAGACAGGCCATTTGAAAAACCAGCAGCCATCGGTAGTGTGTATGGTTTCATAATGGACGACCTGCCCCCGTCCATCAAACTCCAAAGGGTTGTCAATATGATAGGTGAGTCCAGGTTCCCCTTGAGAGTCCAACACAGACAGGACCCTGTAGGGCCCCTTCCAGTGGGGAGCAAGTTTCATCCTGTCCTCTGTCGGATTACGTAGCCAAACCAGATCCCCTACTGCATACGGCCGGTGACGCACAGCTCCATCATAGTACAGCTTTTGCTTCTCGTAAGCGTTGGCGCCACCTTGCCTGGCACCAGCGAAAGCAGTCTCCAGCCTCTCTGCTAACGAGGCCACAAAGTCTGCATGAGAAAGAGGCAAGTCTGAGCGCACCAGGTGAGACGGCACCAACACATCCACTGGAACACGAGCCTCCCGTCCGTGAAGTAGATAGTACGGACTGTAGTTGGTGCAGGCATGCACAGATGTGTTATAGGCGAAAGCCACCTGTTTCAGATAATCATCCCACTCACCACCGCAGGCGAGCAACGATTTGGCAAGCTGGTCGATCAGAGTGCGGTTAAAGCGTTCAACCATTCCGTCCGATTTGGGATTATAAGGTGTAGTGCGTGTCTTTTTAATTCCCAGGAGCTGACACAGTCTTTGAACAATTTCAGCTTCAAACTGCCGCCCCTGATCACTATGAATCACTTCAGGAACACCATGCACCATCACATAGTCATCGAACAAACACTGTGCTACCGACTGTGCTGTTTGGTTAGAGAGCGCATACGGATTCACAAACTTGGTAAAGTAGTCTTCCACTACTAACACGTATTTATTTCCTTTAGAAGTCACTGGCAGTTCAAGAATGTCCGTTGCCACTCTCTGGAGTGGCCGAGTTGCATGGACGCTCCCCATCGGTGCCCGATGCTTAGGCACCGGGGCCTTGCGGGTTTGACATGGGATGCACTGTTCACACCACCGCTGAATATCTTTGAACATGAACGGCCAATAGCAAGTTTCCCTTGCACGTTCCCACACTCGTTCCACAGAAAAATGTGCCGATGTAGAGCCCCCATGTAGATGCTGCAGCACATCAGAGATAAGTGAGGAGGGCATGACAACCTGACACAGAGCATCTCCGGTGAGGGCAGAGTTCACCGTCCTGCAAAGTAGTCCATTAACAACAGCGAGGCGGGGATATTCAGTCCATAATTTTCGAAGCCACCGGGAGCTACCTCTCATCTGCCCCTTAGATGGTCGCGAGCCACTTCTCTCCATCCAGTCCAACACCCGATTAATATCTGGGTCGGCCCGTTGTAGTACCCTCATTTCCGTTCCGTCATGTGAAAGTGCATGTTTGAACGACAAGTCCTGCGCCCCACTGTTTTTCCCCACCTGCTGCGCCCCTGTATGGAGGTCAGTGGTTGGGGGGTTTCCCATGTGTGTTTGTAGCGGTTGAGTGACTGGTTGGGGAACGCTGGGCTCTATATCTGAGCCGATGACATTCACTTGTGTGGTTGTCTCACCTGCGTTTACCACACTAGGCACAGGGTCTTGAGGACGCCGTGAGAGTGCATCAGCATTAGTATGCCGTTTGCCGTCCTTGTGCTGCATCCTCCAGTTATAAGGGTCCAGTTCCAGTATCCATCTTGCTCTGCGTCCCGTGGGATCCTTGTCAATGGACATGCCACGCAGGCCCAGCAGAGGCTTGTGATCAGTTATGATGGTAAAGGCAGCTGATCCTATGTAATGTCTGAATTGCCGTGTAGCCCACACTACGGCCCACAGCTCTCTGTCAAATGTAGACCAGCGCTTTTCTGGGGAACTGAGTGCTTGGCTAGCGTATGACACCACACGCTCCAATCCGTCCTTGTCCTGAGCCAACACTGCCCCCACTGCTTCCAAAGAGGCATCTGTGTACACTTTAAAAGGGATGTTAAAGTCAGGCATGGTGACAACTGGAGCAGATGAAAGCACCCCCTTCAGGTACTCAAAGGCTGTGTCACACTCGCTTGTCCATTTAAAAGGTGTATCTTTGCAGGTGAGGCGGTGCAGAGGGGCTGCACACTGGGCAAAGTTTTTAACAAAGCGTCTGTAGTAAGAACAAAGGCCCACAAAGGCTCTCACTTCGGTTGGGTTTTGTGGTGTGGGCCAGGTTCTGACTTTGTCCGTGTTTCGAGGGTCGGGCTGTAAGCCGTGGCGAGAAACAACATGTCCCAGGAACACTACATGATTTCGAGCCAGATGACATTTCTTATGATTCAGCCTGAGGCCAGCTGCATTGATCCTGGAGAAAACTTCACGCAAACTGGTGAGATGGGCCTCAAAGGTGGGGCTGTATATTAACACGTCATCAAGGTACACCATACACACTTGCCAGGGGAGCCCTCTGAGCACCAGCTCCATCATGCGCTGAAATGTTGCAGGTGAGTTAGTAAGGCCCATCGGCATAGACCGCCACTGGTAGAGGCCCCGGCCCGTGGTGAAGGCAGTTTTCTCCCTGTCTCCCTCAGCGACCTCGACCTGCCAATATCCGTTAGTGAAGTCCAACGTGCTGAACCACAGGGAGCCCCGCCAGCGCATCCAGGGTCTCATCCACCCTGGGGAGTGGATGAGAATATTTCACGGTTACACTGTTCAGACGACGATAGTCAATGCAGAATCTCCACTCACCATTCTTCTTCTTTACAAGGACCACAGGCGAGGCCCATGGGCTGCAGCTTTCCTCAATCACCCCATCCGCCAACAGGGCAGTCACCTGCCTGTCTATTTCCTCTCTCTTTTCTGGTGAAGTCCGGTAGGTGCGTTGCCGCAAAGGAGGATGATCACCGGTCTTGATGTGATGTTGGATAAGGGTGCATCTGCCAGGCCCCCCTTTTGACAGGTTGAATATCTCCTGATGCTCAGCCAGCAGTGCAGCCAGTTGTGCTTTCTGTTGCTGACTAGCAGAAGACTCCTCCAGTGACACCACAGGCACCTCACTGCATGAAATAGCAGAGACAGTCTCGGTTGGACCCTGAGGAAGTGTCACAATCTCGGCCTCATCCACTGAGAAAAACTCCCCGAGGTGCACGCCTTCTCTCAGTATAATGTCTTGATCTGTAGGGTTCAACACACGGGCGGTGGTAACCCCGTCCTTTACAGATGTCACCGTGTGAGCTATGACACATTCACTTTTGCCTTTAAGGTTGGGTGATAAGTAACCCACAAAGTCAGGAAGCTGATCAACAGGCCCAGGTGGGGACACACTCACAGGCACCAGCATCTCGCTGAGGGGGGGCAGTGTCACGACAGTGGCGATGGAAACATTGCAACACTCCGGGATCAAGTCTTTGCCACTCAGGAGTGAAAGTACAGTGTCCCATAGGTGTAGTTGGCCACGGGCATAATCTAGGAGGGTGTGATTTGCGACAAGAAAGTCCAAGCCCAGTAGCGCTGTTTGTGTGGACCCTCTAATAACATGGAAAACCTGCTGCCGGGTGGTCTTTTCCAGACGCAGAGTCACTGTTATAGTGCCCAGTGTGTCGAGCAACTGTCCATTCACCGCCCGTGCAGCAATAAAATCTGCCGCTAAGGAAGTTGTCACTCATAAATGACTCGGTTGCTCCTGAATCGATCAATATGTTAATTTCAGTCCCTTCAATGCTTCCCCTCACATATGAGGTTCGCTGTTCTGTCTTGTCCGGTGTCATTGCGTTGCTCATGGAGGGGATAAACATCACTCCCTCCATAGGGCCCATAGGTTCTGTAGCTGATGTTTGGGCTGCAACATCAGCTACATCTCTTTTCCCGACTGGTTTGTAGCGTCTTCCCTCCTGGGGGAGAGAAAATGCACACCTCGCCGTCTCTGTGTTTCCTCATTAGAGGGGCTCCTAGCAGGTCTTGGACCCCGCCAACTTGGAGAGTTGGCTCGGTTGTTGTAGGGGCTCCAATAGTCCTGTTTGTCCCTCGGCCCTCCTTCTGCGCGCCGCTCGCGCCAGCCACGGTCAGGTGAACGCCCTCTCTGTTGACCCCATGGGCGAGACGGACAGCCTTGCTCCCCACAAGTACACTGACATTGACTTCCACGTACTGGATGAGGTGCTCGCCGTTCATCTTTCCAGTAGCTGGATCGCAGTCGGGTGTTTTCCTCTGCCATTTGTTTCATTTCCATCCTCATTTCCCTCATATCTGCAGTAAGTCTGTCCATAGTCCTATACAAACCACCGCCATCATCAGATATGGAGTGCACCATGGCCGCAGTGCCGTTTTCAGTGGGAGGTGGGCGTACCTGTGTGCTGACATAGTCCATCCTTAGGGCCTCTCTGGCCATCTCACACCGGCCAGCGATGGTCAGGGCCTCCTCCAAATCAGTCGCTCCCTGCTCATGACATTTAGCTCTCAGAGCCGGGTCGAGTCCAGCCAGAAATCTGCGAAATTTCTCCTCTTTCTGAGCTATATCACCATAGCCTGGGAATGCCTCTTGGACTAGCTTGCTTACGTCTGCTGCATATACTTCCAGACTCTCTCCGGGAGCACGTAGGCGGGCAGAGATGTTTGCTCTGAAACAGTCTAGAAAACGTTTTTGTCCAAAAGCCTCCTGCAATTTCTCTTTCACCTGATCATAGTCCACCTGAACGGCAGCTGGCAAGCTATCCCATAGAAGAAAAGCAGCCTTTGTCAGCCGCGTGGGTAAAATCCTCACCAGTTCATAGTCCAAGCTACTGCCCGTGCCTCCAACCAGCGCCTTCACTGCTACTTCATATTGTCTGGCCCAGCAGGGGAAACTTTGTTTTTCCTCAACGGAAAATGGCTGCGGCAGTTCAATCTTTACATTGCTGGCGCACAATCTTTCTCCACGTTGCTCCCTGTAGCTATAGTCCAGCGGGTCCTCGCCTTTATTCCACATAGCAGCAGTAAGATGAAATAAGTCTTTGTGCTTTCTGACAAGACGACGCTCCGCCGTTGCTAGCTGCGGCTAACTGAGATGAAGCTAACCGACTCTCCTAACTTTACCGTAATTAGAGTCTTTCTTTTGCGGGACCTTGATCCCACCGCTGCCACCAATGTAACCGAGGGTTTATATATGTCGCCTATACGGTATGAAACTACAAAATAATAAACACGGAATCTCCAGTTTACACGAGGACCCTTTATTTACCTTCTTTTCAAAACCTTCCCTCCACTCCAACCACGTGACCTCACTTCCGCTCTTAGCGCCTTCAAAATAAGAGCTCAAGGCATATACTGTATGACAGCGTATAACAGGAACTTAACATCACCAAGAGGAAAGCCCATAAAAATAGGTTACAGTATTAAGAACAAGTGCAAAATATTAGTAGGTAAGCATCATCACCAATTACAGACCAATCTCTCTTTTGCCTCAGTTCTCAAAAATCTTAGAGAAACTATTTAACTCTCAACGTGAATCTTTTCTTGAGAAGCATCATATAATTCAGTGCGGTCAGTATGGCTTTAGGTCCAAACGAACAACCTCAACGGCGATAACTGAAGCTATTGAAGAAATTACTAATGCACTGGAGTATAAAAGATATGCAGTTGGTATCTTTATTGATCTAAAGAAAGCTTTTGATACCATTAATTATTCAATTCTACTCGATGAAATGTAAAGATATGGAATTAGGGGGCTGGCTGGTGACTGGTTAAAAAGTTATTTAACAGGGAGGGTACAGTTTGTAAAAATGGGTAAATTTTTATCTGATACTCTTGGCATTGCTTGTGGTGTCCCCCAACGGTCCGTGTTGGGGCCAAAACTGTTTAATGTATATATTAATGATATGTTTAATACATCCAAAGTACTGAAATGTATACTATTTGCAGACGACACAAATATATTTTACAGTAGTGATGACCTTAATGAGCTCATAAATACAGTAAACACAGAACTAAACATAGTAGAAAAAAATGGATGGACACAAATAAATTATCTTTCAATATAAATAAAACTAAGATAGTGATGTTTGGAAATCGCAACATAACGTTTGAACAGAATTGATGGTACCCAAATTGAAATCGTAAATGAGAACACATTTTTGGGATTAAAAATTGATAGTAAACTATCATGGAAAGCTCATGTCAGACACATTAAAACAAAAATCTCCAAAAGCCTCTCAATTATAAACAAAGCAAAACTATACCTCAATGAAAATGCACTCCGTACTCTATACTGCACCTTGGTACTCCCATACCTTACATACTGTGTTGAAGTATGGGGTGTCATGTCTTTTGATCATGTTCTGTTTGGCTATATTCTGTTTGGGTTTTGGACTCTTGTTAATCCCTGTTTACACTCCCTTGTTTTGGTTGCCATGGTGGCATATGATTCTCACCTGCTGCTGGTGTTTTGAGTCACGCACCTGTTGTCACTAATGATGAGACTTCATTATTTAAGCTTGCAGTTGCCAGGCCTTTGCTTCCTGTTGATACCATAGTTCATGCTTCATGCCATGCCACAGTAAGTCTTTTTAGTTTCATGTTCATAGTTTCTGCCATTGTGCTAGTTTTGTTTTCATAGCCAAGTTTGTACCTCCGCCTTGTGCGCGCTTTTTGTTCACTCTTTTTTGTTAAAATTAAAATCATGTTTCACGCCATGTCCGGTCCAGTTTTTATGCATCTCGAGAAAACAAACCCCACCATAGTCCACGTCATGACATGGGGGAATACTTACCACAACACAATTCATCCTCTGAATTGATTGAAACTTTTATTAGTAGATTGCAAAGTACAGTACATATTCCGTACAATTGACCAATAAATGGTAACACCCCAATACGTTTTTCAACGTGTTTAAGTCGGGGTCCCTAACCAAATAACTCTAAATTAAGTCTTTGTTACTTAGAATATGTTCCCTTAGTGTCCAAAAAACTCTAAATTAAGTCTATGTTACTTAGAATATGTTCCCCATACTAAAGTGTTACCAAAAACATATAACGTTGTCTTGAATTGGAAAAAAAACATTTTATTTTTCACTAAAGAAGGGTTCGGTGAATGCGCATATGAAACTGGTGGGGTTTGGCACCTCCAACAAGGTTAGGAACCACTGATCTGTGGTATTTAAGTTTAATAGAGGTGTAATTGCTTGTTACTGTATGACTGTAGACTACTCCAGCAGACTTCCACTCAAGCTAGCTAGCTGTTCCTGTACTTGTTAAATGATTTTGGGGCCAATATCTCTAGCTAGCTAGGTTTATGTACCACCACAGTCTCATAACGAACCGAAAATATTTCTCCGTTAGCCGTAATGCTAATTTTCTCTATTTTAAATCCCATTCATTTATGCTAACGTTAGCGATCCGAATTTACCTTTTTTGTGATCTGTAAAGTTCAACTGGCAAATACTAAATCAAAACGTGTAGTTTCTTCTGCCTTCTGTTCTGCTAGCCATTCTGTTGTCATACAAGAATGTAGGTTATAGTTTGATTTAGCATGCTGATTGAGTGTTCATTTATTCATCTAGCCTATTTCTATTCATTTGTCCATCATTAAAATACTTTTAAAGACTACTCCAATTGTTTAGCTGACTATTGATATCTTTGTGTGGCATTGCATTAGTGTTTTACAGGCTTCTCATCTTATTCTACAGAATAAGATGGACGGTGTCCAACTTTGAATAATCAAAAAATTGTCAAAACTTCCAAACTTCCCGTGGTAAATTGCCACCAATTTGCAAACCTAATTGCAACAATGATCAAAAGGAACATTTTAATGGTTGCTGACTGTGCCGGAGGAGTTAAATAGTTAAATGTTTGCAAAAAAACAATGTACAAAACCCAAAACCAATAAAGTTGGCACGTTGTGTAATTCGTAAAGAAAAACAGAATACAATGATTTGCAAATCCTTTTCAACCTGTATTCAATTGAACAAACTGCAAAGACAAGATATTTAATGTTCGAACTTGAACACTTTATTAATTAGCTCATTTTGAATTTGATGTTTGCAACATGTTTCAAAAAAGCTGGCACAAGTGGCAAAAAAGACAGAAAGTCGAGGAATGTTAGTTTGTAAAATCACAGTCTAATTGGAGCACTTCAGGAACACAGAAAACCACTGTCAGTGACTACAGTTGGTCGCTACATATGTAAGTGCAAGTTAAAATTCTACTATGCAAAGCCAAAGCCATTCATCAACAACACCCAGAAACGCCGCCGGCTTCGCTGGGCCATAGCTCATCTAAGATGGACTGATGCAAAGCGCAAAAGTGTTCTGTGGTCTGACGAGTCCACATGTCAAATTGTTTTTGGTAACTGTTGACGTCGTGTCCTCCGGAACAAAGTGGAAAAGAACCATCCGGATTGTTATAGGCGCAAAGCTCAAAAGCCAGCATCTGTGATGGTATGGGGGTGCATTTGTGCCCAAGACTCGAGTAATTTACACATCTGTGAAAGCACCAATAATGCTGAAAGGTGCATACAGGTTTTGGAGCAACATATGTTGCCATCCAAGCAACGTTATCATTGACGCCCCTGCTTATTTCAGCAAGACCATGCCAAGCCACGTGTTACAACAGCGTGGCTTCATCAGATCTTTAAGATGGAAAGTGTAGCTGACATGATGTGCAGTGATGTTTTCAAATGACCGTAAGTCTTGAACTATACTAAGTATTTCAATGGTTGGAATCTGCGCTTTTGCATGATATACTAGTTACTATGGTAATCTACGTCACAGCAGCGCAGACGAGGCACCAAGCAGTGTGGGTGGGGAGCTTTTCCACAGAGTGTCAGCCTGAAATGCGGGTGTCAGGGACAGACGTGGAAGGAGATTTTTTAAAACAAAGTTCTAAAGCTTAGTGATATATCAGATTGTAGGTGGGTTTTTTATCCTTTGCGTTCATATTTCGCTGTTTGTTGCATTTTGCTTGATTGTAAAGGATGTCGATTGAGAGGGGTGTGACGTTCAGATGTTGTCAATATTCAGTGTTTTATCGTTCATAGTTAATATTGTAAATCCCACATTCTTTATTTTCATGTGCTTTCTGGGTGTCTCCAGTAAAAAAAAAAAAAAAAAATTCCATCCCGTTTAAGGCGGTCTATCATAACGTTTTTAGCATTCAGACATTGTGAGGTTTTGTATAAGTGTTCCTAAAAAGAGACAAACCGGCCCCCAGACACATTTTTTTCTCAAAATTTGGTCCCCCCGGAGCAAAATAATTGCCCAGGCTTGCCCTACACACTTATTTCAGACACACTATAAAAATGTTGTCATTATGGTGGTACTTAATACTTAGGTCTACTACACTACTGAACTTTATTGTTTTCATTATGGTGGTACTTAATGAATACCTAGGTCTACTACACTACTGAACTTTATTGTTGTCATTATGGTGGTACTTAATGAATACTTAGGTCTACTACACGACTGTATATTAATGTTGTCATTATGGTGGTTGTCACACCCCGGCTCTGGTGAAGGTAATGTAACCTTTGCAAACCAGACTTTCAAATCAAGGATGGCAAGGCACACAGTTAGTAACAGTTTACAAACATTTATTGAAATCCCAAAAAGTGTCAAGAGGTGAACAACGACAGAAAAAACAAAGCACCCACAATCTGTAATGGTAATAAATAGAGGCAATATTAGTATCGTATATTATACATAGTACTTTTATATTCTAAATACATTTCGAAGTTGCATGCGTTAAATAGGCCTATATAATTAATCACAATAAGCATATTAAAAATAATCAAAAGTTAAATCATCCATTATAACAAAATACATTTATTCACAATCAAAGGTCAATAATCAAACATGTCAAAGTAAAGAATTAAATAATCAAAACAGATTTAGCAGAATCAATTAGCATTCAACAAAACTCATTTAACCGATTACAACACAACACAATCTCATCATCAAAATAATCACCTCAGTAGATGTTTGATGCATGGAGACCGAAACTCCTGCTCAGGACAGAGATCCTCCTCTGGCAGTGACCGACAGCAGACTGTCAGAAAAACGACATTTTCCAACTTAAATAGCCCTTAGCCCCGCCCATTAGCTGGGACCAATTTGACAGGGGGAATTAAGAAAACAGTTATTTTGTAAATTTCACCATAAATAACCATCACATGTCTAAAAAGTATTCACATAGTACTTGTTCATGTGTAGAGCAGTCATTTTTGTACATAGTATATTCAGGATTAGACAACACAACTTGTAAATGTCCAATGTCCTTCTGTAACACCCAGCATTTGAAGATCATGGTTCGACCCAAATTTGGCCTAATTAGTGATTGCAGGTGTGGTCACCTATATAAAGCCCTCAACCCCACCCTGACTCTTTTGGTCAATTGTTCAGAGCCATGGTGAGTGACAGGTAACAATTTGTTTGTTGAGCACATGCTTTTCACTGGCTAACAAGATTGAATGTTTGTGTGTCCATGTTGAGCTTCCCAACAAATGTGCACGGTAGTGATGGGTTAATGAGGCCTCATGAAGCGTTTCGACACATTGCAAAACTGTATTGATACTGTATTGATACTGTGTCACTAAATACTGACATCTGCTGGACATTAAAAATCCCTACAGGCAACCTATGGACCGACTCAACTAACACTGATTTTATAGAATAGGATAGAATAGAAAGTACTTTATTGATCCCTGGGGGAAATTCAGCACCACATGACCTAGCATATACAATAATATAAATCAAGTCATTGTATTTAATTTAGGATTATTTCATATCTTCATTTAAATAAAAATATATTTGTATATTTTTTAGATACAGTCAATAAATAATGTGAACATGTATCATAACATGGAAATCTAAGAGAACGTGTTGTGAATGATGATGCTTGTGGACTGGGATTTTGTTGTTTTTTTTTTTACATATTTTTATTAAAAAAAAACAGTTTTTCCAATGTATTAAATTTTAGCCTATTTCTCTTCTTGGTTATTATTTCTCCGGCTGTAGAAAATACCCGCTCACAGGGCACAGAGGAGGCGGGAGTGCAGAGGAAATGAAGTGATAGTTGGAAGAGGTTTGGGAAGGTGGTCTTCTGTTGGTCCCAGTATTTCAATGGGTCCTGGGACCTAGCTACATTTCCCTCTGCCAGGTAACGTTGGACCTCTTGTATGGCATCTGCAGTAGAGTTTTTTGTCTGCCTTCCCACTTCCATATCCAGATGTTTCCAAAGGTTATCTTAAAAACAAAAAATATGCATTTTATTACATGATTTCAAACAACAACAAACAAATAATGCTGAATAAATGCCTTAAGTGGGTGCAGACAGCTGTTCTGCAGATGGTCCTGGCAGGGGCTCATTTGTGCGTCCGATGACAGACGCACATTCGGAACGTAGCCGAATGATGGCGTCATTCAATTTAAAAGAATTGCGGAACCCGAGTGATTTAAATCTGGGGTCAAGAAGTGTTGCTAAGGTCAACACACTTAATGACTCCATATTGGAAGCAGTGTCTGTGACTCAACGCTTCAAATTTTCATGGAGGTGTTTGGCTGCATGTGTTTGCAAGGTTGAAGCACTATGCTCTAGTGCAACGTAGAGCATTTTCATCATCGGGATGACCTTTGACCCTGACACTCGCCTCTCCTCAGACAACTCCACTGTGGCTTGATGGAAAGGAGCAAGCACAATAAGTGTTTCTCCTATGATGTCAAACTCATCAGCTGTAAGTGGAGTCAAATCTGTTTTTAGAGAGGCCAGAGATACCCACACTGACTCCTTCTCATCATGTAGCCTTGACAGCATTTCATATGTGCTGTTCCAGCGTGTTGCCACCTCATTGATGAGTTTCAGGGTTGGCCGTCCCATCAGTTGCTGCACTTGAGCAAGCTTCTCCTTAGCTGTAGTGCTCGATCTGAAGTATGTGACAATGTGCCTAGCTTTGTGTCTGATGGATGCAAGTGTGGGGATCTGGTCACATGATTTTCTAACCAATAAATTAAGACTATGTGCAATGCAAATTGAGTGTCGAATTTGGAGCTGTCTAGTGGATGCAATCATGTTTGGTGCTGCGTCGGTCACAAAACACTTTACTTTATTAGTTATGGCCCAGTCCGCCATCATGCCCCTTTTGACCTGGGCCAAATTGTCAGCAGTGTGACTTTGTGGAAAGTATTGCACACCCAACACAGATGTACACAACTGCAAATTATCATTTATGTAGTGACAGGTATGAGCCAAGTAAGCCTCCATGTTTACAGATGTCCACATGTCAGCTGTTATACTCACTGCCACAGATTGCTGTACTTCCAATTTCACTCGTTCCCGTTCCTCCTCATATTTTTTCTCCAGTATTTTTTTGATGGTCTGAAAATAACATCAAGTTAAACCAAAAGCAACTCAACGTATTCAATTTAAATATGAAATAAATTGGATGTATCAACTACAACTTTAGATAATTTCCACACAAACCTTTCTGGTAGGCAAAACATATGATGGCTCAAGGACCTGCACCAGTTCCCTGAACCCTTCACTCTCCACAATGCTGAGGGGCTGGCAGTCCATCACAATGAAGTTCAGCAGAGCCTCATCCAGCATCTGCTTCCTGGTAGCTTGATGGTTAAAATTGAGGTAAAGAAGAAGGGAATTAATTCTCAAAAAAGAAACTGAGTAATTGTAGAATGGCTGTATACCTGAGTTTATCCTGGGTGTCTCTGGAACTTCATGTTCATGCCTGGCCCTATAATGCCTCAGCATTGAGGAGGTGGATTTGTTGACGTACGACAATTCTGTCGTACAAATGCGACATTTAACCTGCAGAAAATATGAATAGTAAACTAAGAATCATTTTGAAGAGATTTCTAATTCTAAAAGATCAAGTGGAAACTTTGAGAGAAGAGGATGAAACGACAAGGAAATGAACACAAATACCTTTGTTTCCGATATATGATCAAAATATTCCCACACGGCGGAACTCTTTCTTTTTCCATGAGTAGGCTGCTCCATGATCTCCGACGACAATAAATTAGAACTGACCAACGACAGAAGTGCGGGGATTCTGTTGGCAGCAGCATCTCGTTGACAGATGCGCTTCCTTATAAACACAGTTTGGCGCGCAGGTGTCAGTGCGACACAGGTCGCGTATCGGTCACGTGACCGGAACAGCTCATGATCGGTCACGTGACCGGATCAGCTCGTGTTCGGTCACGTGACTTTCTAAAAGCGATACGCGCACCAACACAGGGTTTCGCTCTATGAACTCGACGCATGCGCCGATGCATCGGTGTTGCCGGACCCATCACTAGTGCACGGTAGTGATGGATTGATGAGGCGTCATGAAGCGTTTCAACACATTGCAAAACTGTATTGATACTGTGTCGATACTGTGTCACTAAATACTGACATCTGCTGGACATTAAAAATCCCTACAGGCAACCTATGGACCGACTCAACTGACACTGATTGTATTACCTAGTACAGTGGTTCTCAAATGGGGGTACGCGTACCCCTGCGGGTACTTGAAGGTATGCCAAGGGGTACGTGAGATTTTTTTTAAATATTCTAAAAATAGCAACAATTCAAAAATCATTTATAAATATATTTATTGAATAATACTTAAACAAAATATGAATGTAAGTTCATAAACTCAGTGAAGCACAAGCTCAGGTTTGTCACTAAAATGTCTGTCAAAAAGAACTGTGAAAAGAAATGCAACAATGCAATATTCAGTGTTGACAGCTAGATTGTGGACATGTTCCATAAATATTGATGTTAAAGATTTTTTTTTTTTTGTGAAGAAATGTTTAGAATTAAGTTCATGAATCCAGATGGAGCTCTAATACAATCCCCAAAGAGGGCACTTTAAGTTGATGATTACTTCTATGTGTAGAAATCTTTATTTATAATTGAATCACTTGTTTATTTTTCAACAAGTTTTTAGTTATTTTTATATATTTTTTTCCAAATAGTTCAAGAAAGACCACTACAAATGAGCAATATTTTGCACTGTTATACAATTTAATAAATCAGAAACTGATGACATAGTGCTGTATTTTACTTCTTTATCTTTTTTTTTTTTCAACCAAAAATGCTTTGCTCTGATTAGGGGGTACTTGAATTAAAAAAAAATTCACAGGGGGTACATTGCTGAAAAAAGGTTGAGAACCACTGACCTAGTATATACAATAATATAAACCAAGTCATTGTATGTCATTTAGGATTATTTCATAACTTCATTTAAATAAAAATATATTTTTTGTCTTTTTTAGATACAGTCAATAAATAATGTGAACATGTATCATAACATGGAAATCTAAGAGAACGTGTTGTGAATGAGGATGCTTGTGGACCTGGAATTTTTTTTATTTTTTACACATTTTTATTTTTTTTTTAAAAACAGTTTTTCCAACGTATTCAATTTTAGATGCTTTCTCTTCTTAGTTATTATTTCTCCGGCTGTAGAAAAGACCCTTTCACAGGGCACAGAGGAGGCGTCAGTGCGACACAGTTCGCGTATCGGTCACGTGACCAAAACAGCTCATGATCGGTCACGTGACTTTCTAAAAGCGGTACGCGCACCGACACAGGGTTTCGCTCTATGAGCTCGACGCATGCGCCGATGCATCGGTGTTGCCGGACCCATCACTAGTGCAGGGTTTGTGAGGAAGTCCAAAGGTCAGACAGTGACAGTGTGGGGTCAAACTGTCACAGTGGTACTTGATGAATACTTAGGTCTACTACACAACTGTATTTTAATGTTGGTCATTATGGTGGTATTTGATGAATACTTAGATCTACTACACTACTGTATTTCATTTTTGGTCATTATGGTGGTACTTAATGAATACCTAGGTCTACTACACTACTGAACTTTATTGTTGTCATTATGGTGGTACTTAATGAATACATAGGTCTACTACACGACTGTATTCAATGTTGTCATTATGGTGGTACTTAATGAGTACTTAGGTCTACTATACTACTGTATTTTTTGTTGTCATTATGGTGGTACTTAATGAATACTTAGGTCTACTACACTATTGTATTTTATTGTTGTCATTATGGTGGTACATAATGAATACTTAGGTCTACTACACAACTGTATTTTAATGTTGGTCATCATGGTGGTACTTGATGAATACTTAGGTCTACTACACTACTGTATTTCATTGTTGGTCATTAATGTGGTACTTAATGAATACCTAAGTTTACTGCACTACTGAACTTTATTGTTGTCATTATGGTGGTCTTTAATGAGTACTTAGGTCTACTACACAACTGGATTTTAATGTTGGTCATTATGGTGGTACTTAATGAATGCCTAGGTCTACTACACTACTGTATTTTAATGTTGGTCATTATGGTGGTGCTTGATGAATACTTAGGTCTACAACACTACAGTATTTTAATGTTGGTTATTTTGGTGGTACTTAATGAAAACTTAGTTCTACTGCACTAGAGTATTTTAACGTGGTTATTATGATGGTACTTAATGAAAACTTAGTTCTACTGCACTAGAGTATTTTAATGGTGTCATTATGGTGGTACTTAATGAATACTTAGGTCTACTACACTACTGTATTTTAATGTTAGTCATTATGGTGGTACTTGAAGATTACTTGGGTCTACTATACTACTGTATTGTATTGTTGTCATTATGGTGGTACTTAATGAATACTTAGGTCTACTACACTACTGAACTTTATTGTTGTCATTATGGTGGTACTTGATGAATACTTAGGTCTACTACACTACTGTATTTTATTGTTGTCATTATGGTGGTACATAATGAATACTTAGGTCTACAACACAACTGTATTTTAATTTTGGTCATTATGGTGGTACTTGATGAATACTTAGGTCTACTACACTACTGTATTTCATTGTTGGTCATTATGGTGGTACTTAATGAATACCTAGGTCTACTACACTACTGAACTTTATTGTTGTCATTATAAATGATAAATGGGTTGTACTTGTATAGCGCTTTTCTACCTTCAAGGTACTCATAGCCCTTTGACACTACTTCCACATTTACCCATTCACACACACATTCACACACTGATGGAGGGAGCTGCCATGCAAGGCGCTAACCAGCACCCATCAGGAGCAAGGGTGAAGTGTCTTGCTCAGGACACAACGGACATGACGAGGTTGGTACTAGGTGGGGATTGAACCAGGGACCCTCGGGTCGCGCACTGCACCTCTTCCACTGCGCCACGCCGTCCCTAATTATGGTGGTACTTAATGAATACTTAGGTCTACTACACGACTGTATTTAATGTTGTCATTTTGGTGGTACTTAATGAGTACTTAGGTCTACTACACAACTGGATTTTAATGTTGGTCATTATGGTGGTACTTGATGAATACTTAGGTCTACTACACTAGAGTATTTTAATGTTGGTTTTATGGTGGTACTTAATGAAAACGTAGTTCTACTGCACTACTGTATTTTAATGTTGGTCATTATGGTGGTACTTAATGAATACGTAGGTCTACTACACTACTGTATTTTAATGTTGGTCATATGGTGGTACTTAATGAATACTTTGTTATACTACACTAGAGTATTTTAATGTTGTCATTATGGTGGTACTTTGTGGGGGAAAAAAACACTGATTTAAGGGTTTCTACACCCTTGAGGTTATTTTGTAGGGGAAGAACAGTGCTGCAAAGAGTTGTGCTGTCATGTGAGAGTAAGCAAGAGAAAAGGGACACAAAGCCACTGAGCAGAGAAACACACACACACACACACACACACACACACACACACACACACACACACACACACACACACACACACACACACACACACACACACACACACACACACACACACACACACACACACACACACAGAAGCCATACTAGTTTACTCAAGGGCCCAGATGCAAATCTACCAAAACAGTCGTGGCACGCAAGCAGCAGTGGCAGCCATCATGGGCGCTGTGCCAGACTGTGTGTTGAAGGAAAAAGACGAGGGCGTGTACTTTTTCCCCCGGCTAAAGCAAATAGGGAATAAGTGTCTTGGCAAATGTAATTTCCGTGCAAAAAAAAAATCAGTTTATTTGCATTCATTCTACAGGCACAAATTGGTAAACCGTGCAAACACACACATGCATGCTTTCAAAGACAACAGTTATGTAATTGAGATGTCTACCTCCAGGGGGTCACTGCTGCAATAATCTGGTTTTGAGTTGAGAAGTATAAAAGTCACTATGTGCTGTACTCATTATATAGAGCTCATTTAAAAATTTTTTTTTAAAAACTCTCCTCTTTTCCATGTTGTGCTCATGACTGAGACAACAAATTGCAAATACAGCTGCAGGAAAAGTGATACAAGTAGAACACAATGAATAAATAACTTAAGGCGTTCAAAGGGCAATCCTGAAGGTGAATTTATTAGCATGTGTTGTGCACACTCTGGCCTCTAGAGGGCGCACTAACACTACCGTGCTACCTGTCCCTGATTCAATGTGCACTTCTCCACTCTATATGACAGCTATAAGTGTTGTTTACTCGAGGGATTGGCAGGAACTGTACCTTTTTTAGCAAACCGTAGCAACATAAACAGTGCAGGTGTGGCTACTTGCACAGAATGTGGAGCTTTATGAGTGACAAGTGAGGCGCTGCTGGCGAAGGCATGCATCCTAAACTCAGCTGGAAAAACAACCCAAGGTTTTTTTTGTCAAAGCTTGAATTATGTTAACATTTAGGAGCTTGCCACTACCTCAACTTCCCTGCCATGCAAGTCCTTCCTGGGTTACGATCCTTAACAATTGCCGTCCGTCATACGGAAACTAGAAGAAGATCAAAGTTGATAAATAGTTTGGTTGGCACATTAGCACACATTTCTCAGGATTTTACAACCTCTATTTATGCATTTTCCTCCTTTTTTTATTTTTGTTGGGACACAAGTACACCTTACCAGGGTTTTAATTTGTTTTGCTTTTGCTGTGTTCATTTCCTTGGCACACAAAGAAGCACGTTTCATGGTGTATTTATGAATAAAGCACGGTAAGGAAGTGTGCACCCTTTTGAAACCCCCACCCCCCAAAAAACAAACAAGAAAAAACGAAATAATAAAAAATAAAATAAAAATTATATATATATATATATATATATATATATATATATATACACACATATATATCAGTGGCGGACCGTGCGTTTCCCACCTAGGGCTTCAGTGATGTCCTACTTAGTCTGACTTCAATAAATACCACTCAAAATACCATAATTGATGTTGCCACATGACCACAGCTTGAAAAATACTACACAGAAACACACTTGTGCACTGCTGTGCATTGAAACACCTCAATTTGTCTGTAGTGTACACAACTTTTTTGGCGCATTTAAAAATGAATAAACCCGCATTGGACGTGGTACTGTCAAAACTAAAACAATTGTAAAAAACATATTGAATGTGAAAAAATATATTTGAATTCACAATTTGTAACGGCCATTTGATGCCATATAAGCAGTTGGTACCGCTCGTAGTAGATTCGAGTGGAAGTGGTGGGCATACCATTTCACCCCCAGGACAGCTTACCTCGACTTCGTCTCACAAGATCTAGTCTCTCTTTAAATATCCTTCTTGAAAATGCCCTTGCAAACATATATCTGTCCCCTAATTAACGTTTTGCTTTGCTTCTTTGTTGGTTAAAAAAGTGAGTACCGCTGATTTCTCCGCTGGCCGGGTATGGCTCCGCTGCCACTTTCTGCTTTCGTAAATCACAACTTGTGTTTGGATACTTGGGAGTGACAAGTGAGTATCCAATCACAGTCACGTTCAACGTAAGGCTACCTAGATGGGCTACTGTCAACCAACTCGTGATCTGATCGCAATTGTCTGTTGACTGAACGTCCTTTGTTCGTTTACACTGCACAGCCGCCGCTAATGTTGGCTCAGAAGGCCTCTGGCAGAATTCATACAGTGCTGACAACAAGCTAGCTGAATTCTGAATGGACAAAAGCACTAACTTAAAAACAGCAACACTCGAGCCTAATATGACATTCAGAAAATATGATGAATAATTTCATATATTTATGAAAAGTAAATAAAAAATAAAATGTACTTTTATTAACTTCCGATCATGATTTATGTTGGGCCAGCAGAGAAGGCCTTGCTGGCCCTGACGGCACACCACTGATATATATATATATATATATGTATATATATATATATATGTATATATATATATATATATATATATGTATATATATATATATGTATATATGTATATATATATATATATATATATATATATATATGTGTATATATATATATATATATATATATATATATATATGTATGTATATATATATATATATATATATATATATATATATATATATATATATACACATACACATTAATAATAGATCTGTAAAGTGTTCTTGTAAAAAATTGGAAACCCCCATGGTTTCTTTTTCAGTTCAGTAGTTTGAGGAAGAGACAAACATCTTGAAACACAATAAGTTTGTGTAGTCGCTGGTGCTCTGAAGGGTTTGGTGTGGAAATATGTGACTTAAAGATCACATGTTGTTGTATGTAGAAAGTCTTCCCGGGGGAAGTTTTTATATTGTCAATAAGCAACATTTTCACTTCCTGTTGGTTGGAAATCAGACCCCCAGATCCCTTTTGTCTTAGCCCTTGGCCGTAAATGTTGTGCGTTCACGTCGATCAAGTGGTGCCCTGATTCTTTCAAGGTTAAGGGAAGGGTTAAGTGCCAAGGGGTGCGTAGCCCTTCCGAGTTCCAATGAAGTGTGGTGCTGGCGATACGTATTACGACAAAGATCCCGTTGCATCGCATTCGCCGAGAGTGGCTGAGCAGAAAGCACATACCATTTCATTGGGGCGGTATAGCTCGGTTGGTAGAGTGGCCGTGCCATCAACTTGAGGGTTCTAGGTTCGATCCCCACTTCCGCCATCCTAGTCACTGCCGTTGTGTCCTTGGGCAAGACACTTTACCCACCTGCTCCCAGTGCCACCCACACTGGTTTAAATGTAACTTAGATGTTGGGTTTCACTATGTAAAAGCGCTTTGAGTCACTAGAGAAAAGCGCTATATAAATATAATTCACTTCACTTAACTCTCTTCTTGGCATTCAATTTGTTGCTAGTGCACGTAAATTTTGCCAGGTTTTGAATGTGTGTATTTCTAAGTCGCTCGTTGTCATGCGAGCTAGCTGATGTGGCTGTAGCTAGGAAACTATGACAGACTTCACTACAATTCATTATTGGTCAGACTGCCAGAATCTACATTTGCCGTGTTGTTAATGTTATTTTTACAAAACCCAAAACCAGTGAAGTTGGCACGTTGTGTAGTTCGTAAATAAAAACAGAATACAATTATGTGCTAATCCTTTTCAACAAATATTCTATTGGATAAACTGCAAAGGCAATATATTTAAAAAGTTTGAACTTTCAGCATTAATGGTGCATTCTATTCTCATGTGTAAGTTACTCATTCCTTGGGCACTAATACACCCCCATACCATTATAGATGCTGGATTTCGAACTTTGCGTCTATAACAATCCGGATGGTTCTATTCCTCTTTTTCCGTAGGACACAACGTCCACAGTTTCCCCAAAAATTTAAATGTGGACTGCATCAGTCCATCTTAGATGAGCTCCAGCCCAGCGAAGCCGGCGGAGTTTCTGGGTGTTGTTGATAAATGGCTTTCGCTTTGCATAGCAGAGTTATAACTTGCACTTACAGATGTAGCGACGAACTGTAGTTACTGACAGTGGTTTTCTGAAGTGTTCCTGAGCCCATGTGGTGATATCCTTTACACACTGATGTTGCTTTTTGATGCAGTACCGCCTGAGGGACCGTAATATCATCGCTTACGTGCAGTGATTTCTCCAGATTCTCTGAACCTTTTGATATTACGGACAGTAAATGGTGAAATTCTCAAATTCCTTGTAATAGCTGGTTGAGAAATGTTGTTCTTAAACTGTTCGACAATTTGCTTGCGCGTTTGTTCACAAAGTGGTAACCCTCGCCCCATCCTTGTTTGTGAATGACTGAGCATTTCATGGAATCTACTTTTATACCCAATCATGGCACCCACCTGTTCCCAATTAGCCTGTTCACCTGTGGGATGGTCCAAATAAGTGTTTGATGAGCATTCCTCAACTTTCTCAGTCTTTTTTGCCACTCGTGCCAGCTGTGCCGCCTGGTGCAATGGATGTTGAGTGGATCTAGTTAATAATGGGAGAGTCCAGTCCATAGTGGGGCCAGCAAGGGACCATTTTGAGTGGAGACAAGTCAGCAGCGCATTGACGTCCCCACCTGATGCACAGATGACTGGTCCGCCCCGGGTTCCGACTTTGAACAGCTCGCACTCATCTGTAGTCACCTAATAACCTCTCCACGCAGGAGAGGGGGGCAGAGCAGAAAAGAGACGGCAGATCAACTGGTCTAAAAGGGGGGTCTATTTAAAGGCTAGAGCAGTGGTTCTCAAACTTTTTTGTCATCCCCCACTTTAGACAAGGGGGAGTTTTCAAGCCCCACCTGCCCCCATCGCCCCAACAGAACGCTAATGCCAAGCTTAACATTTTCAAATTTATTGAACATCAAGTAACATTAAGTTGTATACATTCAAACTCAATAACATAAAATAACATCAAGTTCAATAATAAATAAAATAACTGTGCAGCTGTGGTATAACTTGCATCAAGTTCAAAATAAATAAAATAACTTGCATCAAGTTCAATAATAAATTAAAAAAAAGTGTTATAACTTGCATCAAGTTCAATAATAAATCAAAAAAAGGGTTATAAGTTGCATCAAGTTCAATAATAAATCAAATGAAAGTGTTATAACTTGCATCAAGTTCAATAATAAATCAAATAAAAGTGCCACTTTGCAATCTTTGCAAAAAAAAAAGGAGGAGCTATGCATTTGGCAAGACAGGGCAAGTGACAGCACTTTGCCCCGGGAGAGCCACTTTGCTTCACTGTGAAACAGCACGGCTGTATGATCAGCTCCCATTTCCTCACACAGTGCAGAGAACAGTCGCGCTTTCAGTGGTCGTGTTTTGATCAAATTTACCGCGCTCACAACATGTTAAAACCTCATTGAGTTCGGGGCTGAGCTGCCTTGACGCGAGTGCTTCCCGGTGAATGACACAGTGTGTCCAATGCGCATTTGGCGCAACCCTCTTTATTAGAGCCTGCAGCCCGTTTCTTGACCCTGCCATGGTCTGTGCGCCATCAGAGCAAAAGCCCACACAGTTTTCCCATTTAAGGTCGTGTTCTTTGAGGAAACTGTCCATTATCTCCATCAGCAGTGGCTCTATTGTTTATGTATTTGCAAAACAGCAAATCCTCGCACAGTGACGCGCCACTCACAAAGCGGACGTATGCGATGAACAGGCAGTCTTTATTGCTGTCAGTAGCTTCGTCCACTTGTAAAGCAAAACGACTTTCTTTTCATTTGTCTACGAGTTGTTCCTCAAGATCACTTGCAATGCCGCATATACGTCTCGTCACTGTGTCGTTTGACAGTGGGACAGCTTTTAATTTTGCTGCGCTTGTCTCGTCAAATTTGTTCCGCTTAGCCCCGCCCCCATTAGTTACTGTTGCTATGTCTGTCAAACGTTCGCTCCTCCCTAGAAATGTAAAGCCTACAGGAAAAATAAGTAATTTACATTTATTTATATAGCAGATTTCACAGACAGAATCACAAAGTGATTTACAGTGTGTATAGAAAATGAAAGCATAGTAAAAAAAATGTATCTAAGAATATAATAATAAAAATAAAAAAATTAAAGTGAAATTTCCTCCCGTTCCTCGCGCCCCACCTGTCATGTCTCTATTCCCCACCAGTGGGGCGCGCCCCACACTTTGAGAAATGCTGGGCTAGAGTATACAAATGAGTTTAAAGATGGGACTTAAATGCTTCTACAGAGGTAGCATCTCTAACTGTTACCGGTAGGGCATTCCAGAGTACTGGAGCCCGAATAGAAAACGCTCAACTTGTTTTGGGCTTTGGGAATCACTAATGACATTTTCTTGCACCATCACTACAGGGCGCATCTTCGGTGTGCTAAAAGTAGGTCCCGTTGTCTCAATCGTGCTTCAATGTAGCCCAGAAAAAGTGGTACAAATTATATTTGTGTGCATGTCAGCCACATGACTAACATGGACCATATGTTGCCATAAGTGTGGAGGGAAATGAGTGTCTCCATGGTGACAGCCAGTGTACACACACAGAATCCTCATTTAAATAATTAGTTGTACATACAGTCTTAGTCGATCAGCATTAATAGTACACGTAATTTTACAGATAGCCTACGCCATTTGGTATTTGTTGGCCCACAGTCTTCTAAATGTTGACACAACCATAACCTATGCTTTTGCAATCTGTTTCAAGGCATCCACTGTTCACATCCTTCTGCTTGTTTTCGTCAAGATGTACTATAAGTACACCCAAAGGTGAAGAAGCCCATTATCTGGGCTTGGCTCTTTTTGTTACCGCACTCTTCTATGGGTTGCAAAAAAAGAGGAAGTTTGCGGTCTCGCGCAAGTCACCTCAGCGTGGCAGAGCGTGCCCGTGGCGTCAGCGGGGCGTGATGGGAAAACGTCCGAAGATGTCACCTCGCTGTCATGTGGTCCACTTCCCCTTGTTTGTCTGAGGTATAAAAGGAAGTGGATGTTATTCTTGTGCTCACTGCGCTGATGTGCTTCAACACGGCAACAACCAGATGTACAAACCTCAAAACCAGTGAAGTTGGCACGTTGTGTAATTCGTAAATAAAAACAGAATACAATGATTTGCAAATCCTTTTCAACTTACATTCAATTGAATAGACGACAAAGACAAGATATTTTAATGTTCGAACTGAGAAACTTCTTTTTTTTTTTGCAAATAATCATTAACTTAAAATGTAATGGCAACAACACATTGCAAAAAAAGTTGCCACAGGGGCATTTTTACCACTGTGTGACATGGCCTTTCCTTTTAACAACACTAAGTAAACGTTTGGGAACTGAGGAGGCCAATTTTTGAAGTTTTTCTGGAAGAATTATTTCCCATTCTTGCTTGATGTACAGCTTAAGTTGTTCAACAGTCCGGGGTCTCCGTTGTGGTATTTTAGGCTTCATATTGCGCCACACAGGCAGGCCAGTCTAGTACCCGCACTCTTTTACTATGAAGCTACACTGTTGTCACACGTGGCTTGGCATTGTCTTGCTGAAATAAGCAGGGGCGTCCATGATAACGTTGCTTGGATGGCAACATATGTTGCTCAAAAACCTGTATGTACCTTTCAGCATCAATGGTGCCTTCACAGATGTGTAAGTTACCCATGCCTTGGGCACTAATACACCCCCATACCATCACAGATGCTGGCTTTTAAACTTTGCGCCTAGAACAGGTGGTTCTTTTCCTCTTTGGTCCAGAGGACACGACGTCCACAGTTTCCAAAATCTATTTGAAATGTGGACTCGTCAGACCACAGAACACTTTTCCACTTTGCATCAGTCCATCTTAGATGAGCTCGGGCCCAGCAAAGCCGGCGGTGTTTCTGGGTGTTGTTGACAAATGGCTTTCGCTTTGCATAGTAGAGTTTTAACTTGCACTTACAGATGTAGCGACGGACCGTAGTTACTGACAGGGGTTTTCTGAAGTGTTCCTGAACCCATGTGGTGATATCCTTTACACACTGATGTTGCTTTTTTGATGTAGTACCGCCTGAGGGATCCAAGGTAACAGGCATTCAATGTTACGTGCAGTGATTTTTCCAGATTCTCCGAACCTTTTGATGATATTACAGAACTTAGATGGTGAAATCCTTAATTCCTTGCAATAGCTTGTTGAGAAATGTTGTTCTTAAACTGTTGGACAATTTTCTCACGCATTAGTTTGCAAAGTAGTGACCCTCGCCCCATCCTTGTTTGTGAATGACTGAGCATTTCATGGAAGCTGCTTTTATACCCAATCATGGCACCCACCTGTTCCCAATTAGCCTGTTCACCTGTGGGATGTTCCAAATAAGTGTTTGATAAGCATTCCTCAACTTTCTCAGTCGTTTTTGCCACTTGTGCCAGCTTTTTTGAAACATGGTGCAGGCATCAAATTCCAAATAAGTTAATATTTGCAAAACATAAAGTTTTCCAGTTTGAATGTTAAGTATCTTGTTTTTGCAGTCTATTCAATTAAATATAGGTTGAAAAGGATTTGCAAATAATCATATTCTGTTTTTATTTACCATTTACACAACGTACCAACTTCACTGGTTTTGGGTTTTGTATGTACGTTTGTCCAGTCTGATGGAATCAAATGCACCAGTTGTATCAAGAATTTGCCCTAGTTTTTAAAGTGTGCGAGAGCCGTTTCACCTTGTATGACTCAAATTCCCAGGACCTCAATTCTGAGTTGTGTTGTGTAACTCTAAGCGCTGCCTTTGTGCCAAAACAACGGCTGGGGGAGCGCAGTACAAAGCAAATACAATAAAACATGTCAGAAAAAACACGTGCTAAATGTCTCCTATTATTGTAGTGGATTATAAAACAGCCTTTTTTTAAAAAAGGTTTCATAACCCTGAAAATGATGGTGGAGTTCAAACTCACATCAATTCTGGCAATATTAAAATCCACTGTATCTTAAATTGTAACCCTCTCTATTGTGTTACATAAGACTTATTTAAAGCATATGGTCATGTGACCATATAAAAACGGGAAGTGAACAAACAGACATGGAGAAGTAGTAGGAATAAATATGTTAAATTCTGCAAGTCTTCCCTAATGTCACTTAATTGTTTAGCATTTTCAAAACAAATAAAAACCAAATGACTCGTACAGTTGTTTGTTTTATAGTTTATGTACAGTGGAGCCCCCACAATGTCAAATGCAACTGAAGTTCAACCAGACATTTCTGGACAAAAATGCCTCAAAAGTCAAAACTTGGAGTTCAAACCATCATTTCGTAACACTTAAGCACTTAAAAGCTGAACTCGCACAATATGAGCAATCATTAGGTATCAATAGCTTACACAAATTATTCCTAATTATTGTTACTTCTCTGTAGGGTCACATGTTGATTATTGTTAGTTTGTTTGATGATAAAATATATTTTTTTAATTGAACATTAAGCTGATAATGACTAGTGTGCTGTTGAGTTATTATCTATTGATTTCTCCCACTTCTGAGTCTCATTTGCACCTATTATATAGTAAAATGGGCATGCAGTTGCAATTCGAAGATGTTGGATAGATTACGGTGTGTTGCTTAGTCAGGAATTAGTCTTTGCCGTTGAACTCAAGCTAGTCTTTGGTTGTGCCCTACAAAGTGTTCGTACAGTAAGTATTGTACTCAATAC
This sequence comes from Nerophis lumbriciformis, assembly GCF_033978685.3. Lineage (NCBI taxonomy): Eukaryota > Metazoa > Chordata > Actinopteri > Syngnathiformes > Syngnathidae > Nerophis > Nerophis lumbriciformis. Next base: position 5,460,317 of record NC_084583.2, read on the forward strand.
ACACTAGCTGTTTGATTGTAACGTGCACCTTAGTTGCGATTTGGAGGTGTTGAAATCGCCATGTAAAACTGCTAATGGTAATCATAGGGTTGCTCAAAAAGCTTCATTATGTCTTCTTTGAAGAATCATTGAGCTGGCAGACCTCGGTACAAGCCAAGATCAAGACCAAGGCAGAGAACATCCTCCTCAGGACGGCCGGACACCCCCACCGTCGAAAACCAGAGTATGTCAGTGCTCCAACTTAACGTCGAGGGCCTTTTCATCGCCAAGCTCGAGGTCATCAGTCATCTTGCCGATTCCAATAAAGTATCAGTTGTTCTCCTGCAAGAGACTCACCGGGTTTCTGAAGACAACCTCAAACTGTTGTCATCCGTGCCTGCTCCTACCATCTATGCAGGGGACTTCAACTGCCAACATACAGATTGGGGTTACAACCACACATCACAGGATGGCAAAGCGCTGAGTGAGTGGGCTTCGAACACTGAAGCACTGCTGCTCTTCAACCCAAAAGAGCCACTAAGCTTCTTCTCAGCACGCTGGAACGCTTACACCAACCCTGACCTGGCCTTCGCCGTATGCCGCAGCAATGACCTGATACCGGAGAGACGTGTCTTGGACAGGTTCCCCCGATCACACCACCGGCCATCCATCATCAAAGTACTATTGCTAGTACAGCCGGTATCTGGCAAACCTGTCAGGAGATGGAACATCAAAAAGGCAAACTGGCAGTCGTTTATGGCAGAAATGGAAAGAAGAACTGCTGATCTCCCAGACCTAGAAGCAGGTGATGTGGACGCTACATACGCCGCTTACTGAAATGTCCTCCTAAGGGCAGCAAAGCACAACATCCCGCGTGGCTACAATAAGAACTACATCCCAGGCTGGGATGAGGAGTGCAGCTGCCTGCTGCGCCAACACCAGCAGGCAAGCTCCAGGGAAGAAATGGACGCAACAGCAACAACTCTACTGCAGAAGCTAGAGGACACCCGGAAGACCAGGTGGACTGAAGTGGTGGAATCCATCGACTTTACCCACTCTAGCCGGAAGACGTGGCAGACCATCAACCTGCTCTCAGGGAGAAGAACAATGCCCCGCAGGTGTCCAGTGACAGCAGATGTCATTGCTTCCCAGCTTCTGAAAAATGGCCGCTTCCCAGAGGCAGATAGAAACTTCAAAAGACTGACCTTATGTGAGGTATCCTCTCTCTCCAGGGCAGCCAGTGCCGATGCCAACCTCTCAGGAGACTTCACAGTAGCCGAACTTAGTTTAGCAATCAGCAAACTGAAGCCAGGCAAGTCACCACTGTCGAGACCATATTCATCCAAAGTTTGTCATACACCAAAGTGCAAGAACATCTTGCTGGCTATGCTCGTTCTTCTCCTCATGCTTCCAGAGGTCCAAGCTCCCAAAGACCTGGCGCCGTGCTTATGTCATAGCCTTGCCAAAGCCAAACAAACCTGCCAAAGACCCGAAGTCCTACAGGCCCATTTCACTGCTCTGTGTCCCATTTAAGATCCTGGAGAGGCTGATTTACAGCCGAATTGAGCCAGTGGTGGACTCACAACTCCCACCGGAACAAGCCGGATTCCGCCAAGGCCGGTCAACAGTGGATCAGGTAACGCTACTCACTCAGGACATCGAGGACAGCTTCCAGGACAACAAGAAAGCTGAAGTATTATTCCTGGACCTGACAGCCACCACGACACCGTCTAGCACCGCGGACTACTTCTGAAGCTGCTGAAGACTATCCCGGACCGGCAGATGGTGGGGTTCATCATGGAGATGCTATCCATCCGTAGCTTCACCTTACAGACCAGCAGGCTCCGAAGGCTGAAGAACGGTGTCCCACAAGGCTACGTCCTTTCACCAATGTTGTTCAACATCTACATTCAGGACCTGCCGGATACAGCATCTAGCAAGTACGGCTATGCGGACAACTTGGCCATCATGCTCCGACAGCCAACATGGAAGGCGATGGAGGATGGTCTCAATCTAGACATGGGCATCCTGGCAGACTACCTCCAGAGGTGGCACCTTCAGCTCAGCAAGGGCAAGACAGTGTCGGCAGCTTACCACCTCAACAACAGGGAAGCAGGAAGGGAACTGGACATGTATGTTGGCAACAACCGTCTGGAGTTTCAGCAAGCTCCCAAGTACCTTGGCGTACGCTTGGACCGGACATTGTCCTACAAGCAACACCTGGATGAAGTGAAGACCAAGGTTACAGCAAGGGTCTCGCTCATCTGCCGCCTGGTAGGTTCGACTTCGTGGGCCTCCCCCCAGACACTACGCATATCTACACAAGCCCTGGTTCTACCTGTTGCCGAATACTGTGCCCCTGCCTGGAGCAGAAGTCCACATGTGAATAAGGTAGATACTGTCATCAACAGCGCACTCCGGATAGTCACTGGTTGTCTGAAACCCACCCCCGTGTCGCACCTGCCAATCCTAGCTGGAATCGCCCTGGCCAGTCTCTGACGGGACTCGGCTACCCTCGCCCAAGCAAGAAAAGCCCAGAAGTACGACTGGCACATCCTGCAAAAAACCACAGCAACACCGGCACCGGTATATCTCTTTTTAGGAACACTAATACAAAACCTCACAATACTGTCTGATTGAAAGCTAAAAACGTTTATGACAGACGGCCTTAAAAAACGGAATTACATTTTAAATGTATTTATTGAATGAGACACCCAGAATGTACATGGAAATAAAGAATGTAGGGTTTACAAAATTAACTATGAACGATAAAACACTGATTATTGACAACATATGAACGTCACACATCCTCTCGATCGACATATTTTACAATTAAGCAAAACACAACAAAAATGCAACAAACAAAGCGAAATATGAAACACCTACAATCTGATATATCTGATATATCACTAAGCTTTAGAACTTTGTTGTAAAAATCTCCTTCCGCATCTGTCCCTGGTCTGAGCTGCTGTGACTTAGATCAGTGGTTCTCAAATGGGGGTATGCGTACCCCTGGGGGTACTTGAAGGTATGCCAAGGGGTACGTGAGATTTTTTCAAAGTATTCTAAAAATAGCAACAATTCAAAAATCCTTTACAAATATATTAATTGAATAATACTTCAACAAAATATTAATGTAAGTTCATAAACTCAGTGAAGCACAAGCTCAGGTTTCTCACTACAATGTCTGTCAAAAAGAACTGTGAAAAGAAATGCAACAATGCAATATTCAGTGTGGACAGCTAGATTTTTTTGTGGACATGTTCCATAAATATTGATGTTAAAGATTTTTTTTTTTGTGTTTAGAATTAAGTTCATGAATCCAGATGGATCTCTATTACAATCCCCAAAGAGGGCACTTTAAGTTGATGATTCCTTCTATGTGTAGACATCTTTATTTATAATTGAATCACTTGTTTATTTTTCAACAAGTTTTTAGTTATTTTTATATCTTTTTTTCCAAATAGTTCAAGAAAAACCACTACAAATGAGCAATATTTTGCACTGTTATACAATTTAATAAATCAGAAACTGATGACATAGTGCTGTATTTTACTTCTTTATCTTTTTTTTTCAACCAAAAATGCTTTGCTCTGATTAGGGGGTACTTGAATTAAAAAAAAATTCACGGGGGGTGAATCACTGAAAAAAGGTTGAGAACCACTGACTTAGATTACCATAGTAACTAGTACATCATGCAAAAGTGCGGATTCCAACCATTGAAATACTTTGTATAGTTCAAGACTTACAGTCATTTGAAAACATCACTGCACATCATAATGGCAGCTACAGTTTCGATCTTAAATATCTAAAAACATTATTAGGGAATGTCCGGCGGGGATAATTTAATTATGATGCGTTCAACAGTCTTACGGCCTGAGGGAAGAAGCTGTTACAAAACCTGGGCCGGGCCTTAATTTGCCCAGGTCTGTTCTAAGACATTTTACAGCATATTCTAATTTATGGAGATGTGCGAGTCAGATTGGCTCACAAACAATTCCAAAACTGAGAGTCGGTACTTCATGTTAATTCAAAAGAGCCGCTCATAAGATGCGACTTGCTCACATCTCTCTTAAAGACACGCGACCAACGTTAATCAGGTCCCGTGACCCGCTAGTTGACAATCGCTGTCCCTCAGGCACACTCCGGCAGACGGCGTCCTGTGACGTGTTTTGAAACGCCTTCTTGAATGTGACCCAGACAAACACGAGCAAAGACTCGTCAACTCTTCCATGACTCCGTGAACTGAAATGTCATCAGCCCTGATCATGGGCGTTGTCTCTTTTTCTGTTGCCTGCTGTCGTCTAAAAGTGGGAGGAGGCGCACTAAACACACACATGGATAAAAAAGACTCTTTGTCATCCCTCAGATATGCTTTCTGATTGCTAATGCTAATACACCAATTAACTACATTGTTGCTTGCTAATTAGATCTAATAGGGAAGAGCAAATTCTTTTATGAAGCTCAAAGTGCTTGACTGATGCAATAAATGACAAGAAGCTGAATAATCATGGATTATTTAATTGAATTGAAATCAAATAGTATAGATACAATACTTTCAGTTGGCAATTGCACAGTTACATAAGTGCCTGTCTCATATCTCTTGGAAGACTATTAGTAAGGTGAAACTGAAATGCAGCCTCGCCAAGTCCTGATTTGGATCTAAAATGTCAAAGGCGTACTTTGGCACAAGACCGTGAAAAGACTTGTGCGCAAGCAGAGCTGTTCTAAAGTCTATTCTCTGAGCAACAGGAAGCCAGTGCACTGGCCTAATATGGTCGTGTTTCCCAGCTCTAGTCAGGACTCGAGCAGCAGCATTCCGGATGTACTGCAGCTGCTTTAAGGCTTGTTTATAGTGATATGTGTATATCAAAAACGTGTGCAGCTTACTATTTAATTTGATTGTTTTGTTTAATGATGCATGAACTTGACTGTATCAAAAGCAGTGTTGGGTTAGTTACTGAAAACCAGTAACTAGTTACTTTACTAGTTACTTTATTTCAAAAGTAACTCAGTTACTAACTCAGTTACTTACACCAAAAAGTAATGCGTTACTGTGAAAAGTAACTATTTAGTTACTTCTTTTTTTCTTCTTTTTTTTTTTAAAGCTCCCATTAATGCCCTTTTTGCCTTCATTTCAGTACTGTTATTGCACTGGAGAATAATACAATCTGTTGATCAACTTGACATACATTTTTATTTTCCTTTTAACATAATTAATGAAAAACAGTGCAACATAAAAAGGCATTCCTCCTTTCTTTAAACTTGGACCAATGACCATTAATAAAAAACAAGTTTAAGTGCAACATAAGAAGGCACATCATCTTCCTTGAAACATAGGTAGTGAAATAAAGCCTGACATCTGGAGTGATGCTGCTGTCTTCCACACTTGGAGCCATGGATTGTAGAATCCTTGTTTTCAGTGGCAGGATCATTGACACAGATGAAGTTTCAGTGCTCAGTAGAGATGTAACACTTTTGAGGGGTTTAAGCACCTGGAGGACCTCATCTGCCACTCTCACATCATCATCAGACAGGGTGACATTTGTCTTCAGGGTGTTGTGGGTCAATGCAGAGTATATAGCTGCCTGCTGCTCCAACATATCATAAGTGGAGTTCCACCTCGTTGGGACATCATGTATGAGCAGGCAGCTTTAGAATTTCTTGCTTTGTCTTAAGCACATGAGCAGCTGTTGTGCTTGGGTGGAAGTAAGAAACCTTCCTGATCCTCCCAAAGAGGCACTCCATCCTATTGACTGAGATTCCCTTCTGTGATGCCAAATTCACTACATGTGCAAAGCACCTATCTGTGGTCCCAGTCCTGCCTCATTCTCTGTAATTATTTGATTTTTGGCATTATCACATGTGACTGGGATATCTTTATCTTCCATTCCTCCACTGCTTGTGTCAGTACCTGCGCAAGGTGACTCTCGTAGAGGGGGCGTGTCTTCTCATCTCCCAGTCTGCTGTGATGAAGTGAGCGCTTATAGTTCCGCTGGACGTCCACCCGTCTGTCATGAGCGCAACAGCTGATGCTCGGGATAGTTCATCCACAACTTTTTTCTTCTCCTGCTCATAAAGATCTGGCACAATCTTATTGCTGAAGTGGGTGCGCGACGGGATGTCGTAACGTGGTTCAAGCATGTTCAGCATGTGTTTAAAACCCTCGTTTTGCACAACCGAGTCTGCACTTATAAACACACCGATTCAATGGCGGGGGCGTTCAAGCTCCTCCGTTACTCCGCTCGCCATGACCACGCTGTGTGTGGACTGAACGTGCCAACAACTTTTTTTTTTGTTTCATATATCAAACCGCGGATCACGTGATCCACCCCCACACACACACACACACACACACACACATAGACCGCGCCTCTTTTCTTCTCTCCGGCTTGTGACAGAGGAAGATTCAGAAGAACGTCACCGCAGCGCTTCTGTTTCTAGCCGATACTACATCAAAAGTAACGTAAAATAACGCAATAACGCATCATGTAGTAACGGTAACTAAATTACTGAATTAAAAAAAATAACGCGTTAGATTACTAGTTACCGCCGAAACTAACGGCGTTACAGTAACGCGTTACTTTGTAACGCGTTAGTCCCAACACTGATCAAAAGTGCCCCTTCATGCATTAAGTGTGTTATTATGCCAAACACTGTGGCGACATTCGGCCTATTTTAAGGAAGGAGGAACACTACCTATTAGGTTGGGGTTGGTACGGTAGTATAGTACCGCGACACTAAATCATTTTCAATTCTATACCGCCTATAAAAAGTGCCTGCCCAAACAAACCACAGAAAAATAAGTGATTATTACATTTTAGCAGAAGTGTAGATAAAACATGTTTAAAGAGAAAGTAAGCAGTAAATGAACACGTAAATTAATAATTAATTTTCTACCACTTGTCCTTAATAATTTTGACAAAATAATAGAATAGAAAATGACACAATATATTACTGCATATGTCAGCAGACTAAATGAGGAGCCTTTGTTTGCTTACTTACTATTAAAAGACACGTCGTCTAGTATGTTCACTATTTTATTTAAGGACAAACATGCAATAAAAAACATATGATTCATGTACCTTAAGATTTTTTGTTAAAATAAAGCCAATAATGCAATTTGTTGTGGTCCTTTTTATTTAGAAAAGTATCAAAAAAGTACCGAAAAGTATCGAAATACATTTTGGTACCGGTACCAAAATATTGGGATTGGGACAACATTACTACCTATATTATTCTTAATCCCCTCCAAAAAATGTGTTTGTTTTTTTTCACCTCATTAGTCACCTAAATATGATCATAAATATTTCATTGTGTAATGTAGAGAGAACCTCTTAAGTCCATCCATCCATCCATCTTCTCCCGCTTATCCGAGGTCGAGTTGCGGGGGCAGCAGCCTAAGCAGGGACGCCCAGACTTCCCTCTCCCCAGCCACTTTGTCCAGCTCTTCCTGTGGGAACCCGAGGCGTTCCCAGGCCAGCCGGGAGACATAGTCTTCCCAACGTGTCCTGGGTCTTCCCCGCGGCCTCCTACCGGTCGGACGTTCCCTAAACACCTCCCTAGGGAGGCGTTCGGGTGGCATCCTGACCAGATGCCCGAACCACCTCATCTGGCTCCTTTCGATGTGGAGGAGCAGCGGCTTTACTTTGAGCTCCCCCCGGATGGCAGAGCTTCTCACCCTATCTCTAAGGGAGAGCCCCGCCACCCGGCGGAGGAAACTCATTTCGGCCGCTTGTACCCGTGATCTTGTCCTTTCTGTCATAACCCAAAGCTCATGACCATAGGTGAGGATGGGAACGTAGATCAACCAGTAAATTGAGAGCTTTGCCTTCCGGCTCAGCTCCTTCTTCACCACAACGGATCGATACAGCGTCCGCATTACTGAAGACGCCGCACCGATCCGCCTGTCGATCTCACGATCCATTCTTCCCCCACTCGTGAACAAGACTCCTAGGTACTTGAACTCCTCCACTTGGGACAAAATCTCCTCCCCAACCCGGAGATGGCACTCCACCCTTTTCCGGGCGAGAACCATGGACTCGGACTTGGAGGTGCTGATTCTCATCCCAGTCGCTTCACACTCGGCTGCGAACCGATCCAGTGAGCTGAAGATCCTGGCCAGATGAAGCCATCAGGACCACATCATCTGCAAAAAGCAGAGACCTAATCCTGCAGCCACCAAACCAGATCCCCTCAACACCTTGACTGCGCCTAGAAATTATGTCCATAAAAGTTATGAACAGAATCGGTGACAAAGGGCAGCCTTGGCGGAGTCCAACCCTCACTGGAAACGTGTCCGACTTACTGCCGGCAATGCGGACCAAGCTCTGGCACTGAGCATACAGGGAGCGGACTGCCACAATCAGACAGTCCGATACCCCATACTCTCTGAGCACTCCCCACAGGACTTCCCGAGGGACACGGTCGAATGCCTTCTCCAAGTCCACAAAACACATGTAGACTGGTTGGGCAAACTCCCATGCACCCTCAAGGACCCTGCCGAGAGTATAGAGCTGGTCCACAGTTCCACGACCAGGACAAAAACCACACTGTTCCTCCTGAATCCGAGGTTCGACTATCCGGCGTAGCCTCCTCTCCAGTACACCTGAATAGACCTTACCAGGAAGGCTGAGGAGTGTGATCCCACGATAGTTAGAACACACCCTCCGGTTCCCCTTCTTAAAGAGAGGAACCACCACCCCGGTCTGCCAATCCAGAGGCACTGCCCCCGATGTCCACGCGATGCTTCAGAGTCTTGTCAACCAAGACAGCCCCACAGCATCCAGAGCCTTAAGGAACTCCGGGAGTCCAGCCCCTCTCGAGAGAACTGGTTCCAGAGCCCTTGCTGTGCGTCGAAGTGAGTCCAACTATATCTAGCCGGAACTTCTCCACCTCGCGCACTAGCTCAGGCTTCTTCCCCCCCAGCGAGGTGACGTTCCACGTCCCAAGAGCTAGCTTCTGTAGCCGAGGATCGGACCGCCAAGTGCCCTGCCTTCGGCTGCCGCCCAGCTCACATTGCACCCGACCTCTATGACCCCTGCTATGGGTGGTGAGCCCATTGGAGTGTGTCTTAAGTGTGTCATCTAATCCACTCCACTTGTCCATATAGAGGGGGCGCTATGACAAAATGTGGATTTTTAAATGGGCCTTTTTTCTTATTGAAAACAGGCTATTTCTGTGCAAATTTATCAGCAATGGATCATTTCTCAGTCTTTGTTAGATTGTGAAATTCAGTGTTAGGCTGGGTTCGCTTACATCCTATTCATTGCCTCGGGGGGCTATGCCTCCTCCGTCCTTAAAACCGAATGATGCCTCTGCCAACGCAAGTTCATCACATGTGCCGAAGTACAAAACCCAAAACCAGTGAAGTTGGAACGTTGTGTAATTCGCAAATAAAAACAGAATACAATGATTTGCAAGTTATTTTTAACTTATATTCAATTGCATGGAATGCAAATACAAGATATGTAAAGTTCGAACTGAGAAACTTATTTATTTTCATTTTTTTTAATAATCATTAACTTAGAATTTAATGGCAGCAACACATTGCACAAACGTTGGCACAGGGGCATTTTTACCACTGTGTTACATGGCCTTTCCTTTTAACAACACTCAGTAAACATTTGGGACCTGAGGAGACCAAACGTTTTCAGATGGAATTATTTCCTATTCTTGCTTGATGTACAGCTTAAGTTGTTCAACAGCCCGGAGTCTCCATTGTGGTATTTTACGCTTCATAATGCGCCACGCATTTTCAAGGGGAGGACAGGTCTGGACTACAGGCAGGCCAGTCTGGTACCCGGACTCTTTTACTATAAAGCCACGCTGTTGTAACACGTGGCTTGGCATTGTCTTGCTGAAATAAGCAGGGGCGTCCATGATAACGTTGCTTGGATGGCAACATGAGTTGCTCCAAAACCTTTTGATGATATTACAGACCGTAGATGGCAAAATCCCTAAATTCCTTGCAATAGTAGCTGGTTGAGAATTGTTGTTCTTAAACTGTTCAACAATTTGCTCATGCATTTGTTCACAAAGTGGTGACCCTCGCCCCATCCTTGTTTGTGAATGACTGAGAATTTCATGGAAGCTGCTTTTATACCTAATCATGGCACCCACCTGTTCCCAATTAGCCTGTTCACCTGTGTTCCAAATAAGTGTTTGATGACCATTCCTCAACTTTCTGTCTTTTTTGCCAGTTGTGAAACATGTTGCAGGCATCAAATTCCAAATGAGCTAGTATTTGCAAAAAAATAACAAAGTTTTCCAGTTCAAACGTTAAATATCTTGTCTTTGCAGTCTATTCAATTGAATATCGATTGAAAAGGATTTACAAATCATTGTATTCTGTTTTTATTTACGATTTACACAACGTGCCAACTTCACTGGTTTTTGGGGTTTATAAACACATAGCCATTTTAATTTGTGCAACACCAACATCTTCCTTGGACAGACTTCATCAGGGGCTGTCTATCCCTAGAGAGACTGGTAATTAATCCATGTGTTTTTTTGCACCTGTTTGGGGATGTTATGTAATTGCATCAAACTGCCAACGTGGTGCGGACATCTCACACAGAGTTTATTCCAGATCCACCTGCTGTGCAACACAAGGGAGCGCGGAGAAATGATAGATGTGTTTTATTTTTCCAAGCAGTCGGTCCGACTCCACTGTTGAAATAACATGCAGGTCTGAATGATATCATTAGGAGCTAAAGAAGGAAGCCCCGGCCTTCTCTATTTAGCATTGTAGCGTCATCACACACAAACTTACATCATGTTTGCACATCGGATATGTTCATACAACAAGATAATATACTGATAAGATAAGCACACAAGTCATTTTTAGGTATTGTAGACTCCCACTTTTGCTTCCTGTGAGAAAAATAGAGTAATCAGTGACCTTTTGACCCCTGCAATCATGCTAAAATCCATCAATTGGCAATGTTTTCATTTAGTTTAAACTGATTAAAATTACATTGATGTGCATCACCTTCTCTGCGTCTAAGTAGTTACTGATAGTTTGTGCGGTATTTAACATGTGCCTGGTTACCATTTCTTTATGGTTTTTTCTCTTGGCGTCAGTCTGGACCCCCTAAGACCGATTTTTTTTTCTCACCCCACTCCCCTATTGTTTACCTGTATCTCACCTTTTTTGTAAGTAGCGCCGGAAGTTGGCAGACCCGTCAGCGATCCTGTTCTGTCTCCCTGTAATGTTTGTCCCTTGAATGGGATTGTGCTGAAAATGTTAATTTCCCCTCGGGGATTAATAAAGTATTTCTGATTCTGATATTGGAGAAAAAGTGAATATAGTTGGTAGTAGTGTATTTCTGGGATGTTTAGAATAAATAAATAAATACATAATCATAAAAGGAAAAATATTTAATGGAGTCATATGTAGCGATCTGTCCAGAAATGGTAATTATCAGGTTCAAACATCGATGACATCTATTAAACAAGACAAGAAGCAAGGAAATGAACAGAGACAGAATTCAATTTTGCTCAATTTGAGGAGAAACATGTCGACCTGTAACCTCTTACAGTGTCACACACGCTCTAACGGAAAAAGGTTCACGTCTTCTCTTTTATTTGGATATTCCTCGTTTACATAACAACAGCTGTTTCTAAAGGAATTGGGGTATGTAAACAGTCATTTTGGTCACATTAACACAAAAGAAAAAGATGCCTCGGGCTTGGACTGGTCCTGGATCGAGTTTGGGCAGGTCTTGGATGACAATAGATAACTCCTCCCGTCTCCTCCCATCGTACACAGCGGAATTTTCCAAGCCTTTGGCTTGGTGCAACAAAGACAGCTTTCGTCTGTTCACTGGGAACTCAGAGAACGGAAAGTTTTTTGATAAATTACATACAGTTTTTCTGACAGTAATGGACAAATCCAGCTTGATTGACTGGGCTACTCTAAGGAACTTCAAACTTCCACTGCCTCTTACTGTGGTGCTGGGACCATAATAGCTGTATAAACAAGTGTCTTGTTGATAAAAAACCTCTAACCAACACATTTCACACAGAAATGAGGCTATTTTCAGGAAGAAGTACGTCATGCCTGCTTACCATATCACAACAAATGGCAATTATATGGTTATTGTTTGTACTATCAGAAAACAAAGGCTAAAACCAACTACAACCAACGCTAGCAATGGTTATACTGGTGAAAATAAATAGAGCATTCTTAGCAGCCTAATGTACGCTCCATACGTTTCACATTGCCATGATGACTAATGTTGGAACCCATTTCCTCAATGTATCAGCATATTGAGAAGAAAATCGGCACTGACTCTACCCATATTCACATAGGTTTTTTTTGTCGAAAATATATTTTTCCTTGTCAGTTGGATGACACATCGACATACAGGGCATAACGGGCATATATTTCCCCCGTTAGCCTATATGTCAATGTGTCATTGACCGGGCTAGCATGCTAAGCATTAGTTGCACGAACATACTAGCTTTGTTAGACAAGATCATAGACTGTATTGGACAATATAGTTTACATAACAAATGTCCATTTCCATTTATTACAAGAAATAAGAAAACATAAATGCCTGACTTACCTATCAAGGAGGAAATTAGCAAGTTTGGCGTCAGATGAAAAATCTTCAATCGTCTCCATCTTTCAAAGGCATCCCCTTGGTTTTGTTCCTGGTTTTGTCATAAATAAGTTGAGAATCGTAACAAGGCTTTTTAGATTTACTAAGGTCTGGCATGTTTAGTAACTTTACCAGTGGCAGTAGCCAGACGAAGGTGGCGGTGCGTAACTGGCAACCTGGATGTGACACACTCACAGACTTTCTAATTGGTCAAACGGTGGAGGGCGGGGCATCGAAATGAAAACAATAAAAAGATTTCCGGGCTGTAAATCTTATGTTGAAATGAGCATAAATCCCGGCTGAACTAGTATTATCACTTATAAAGGTTTTTGAAAATAACTTGATTTATTAATGCCTTTGACATATCAGGGCCATTTAATGTTGACTTGACATGAAATTCCTACATATGGCTCCTTTAACAATAAGAATACAGTAATGTACAGATACAGAAATTAATACATCACATTAAAAATACATACAAAATAAAAACAATACATAAAGATGATGCTTTTCATATTCTCCCACCCCTTATTGACAAATTAACCATCAAGCTTTTTTGTCATTGTCATTTTTAGATATACATTTATACTGGTCTTATTTTAAAATATTGTTAATATTTTTTTATCGCATATACAAACACATGTTTTGTCACATTACACCACATTTGTATACATATAAAGGCACATACTGTACATATACAAGGACCAAGTGATGTAACCCCAATAAATAAGTAAAGAAATACCCAAAAATTGTATATATAATAATAATGTAAACACTTTGTATATGTTGGTACGAATATTTTAAACATAGGGAAAATTGACATGACACAAAAACATTGCGCAATACCACGTAAATACTCACAAGTGACAGCGCATAATTCTCCATCCATATCAAAAACTTCACGTTCGTCTCATCCGCTCACTAATCCGAGTCACATCTTTCTCGAAGGAGGCGATTCCTTGAATAAAGCGACAAAATTAATTAATCACTTTTTTTGCGCCGTTCTGCGTAAATTACTCTGACTTTTCTATTTTCCAACACCGAAAAAGTCTGGCGCAACATTGCTAACATTAGCCTCCTTGTTTCCCTTTTTGGTGTTTGCTTTGCAATACACTTTGTATTCATTCTTGGTATTGTTTGCTCCACATAAGGGCACATTCCAGACATAGAGAAATATGATGCAATTTATTCCAATTCACACATGGACAAAAGGTGGAATGTGGATTCTGAGTACTTTTTGTGCACATTTTCCCATTTGCATGTCAGATTGAAGTAGCATAAGATGAATGGTGGACAATATTACCTGGAAAGTGTCCAATTTGTGGTGTGCGCACTTTTTAATACGTTTTGCCAAATTATCGTTGACATTCCTCTTGGCACTTGTTTTGCAAATGTCCCCCTGCAGGAGGTGGTAGGAGGAGGCTGAGTGTTCCAGCCAGTCATAAAGAATTCTGAATGGGTGAGCAGCTTGCAGCAGACACATGCTGCCTTGTTAGCTGTCTGGATCCAAGGTCTTAATCCGTGTGCTGGTAGGAGTTAAAAGGGCTTTAGAGGCGGGAGGCCCCAAACTATCTCGGCGGAGCTTGAATGTTCGTGCTCGACGTGGCATTCAGGAATGTCCTACCGCGACGAGACACGTGTGACAGTCGGTGTGTGCGTGCGTGTGTGTGTGTGTGTGTGTGTGTGTGTGTGTGTGTGTGTGTGTGTGTGTGTGTGTGTGTGTGTGTGTGTGTGTGTGTGTGTGTGTGTGTGTGTGTGTGTGTGTGTCACCTACGGCGAGGTAACCTTTGCTTAAAGGCAAAAACACCAGTGGTGTTTTCATAAATATATACACATATTCATCATATTTTCTTCATGTAATATTAGGCTCCAGTGTTGCTGTTTTTAAGTTACAGCTTTTATCCAATCAAAATTCAGCTAGCTTGTTGTCAGCGCTGTGTGAATTCTGCCGGAGGCCTTCTGAACCAACATTAGCGGCGGCTGTGCAGTTTAACGAACGGAGGACATTCATTTAACAGACATTTGCGATAGCCGATCAGATCACCAGTTTTTGACAGTAGCCCATCTAAGTAGCGTTATGTTGAACATGACTGTGATTGGATGCTCACTTGTCACTCCCAAGTATCCAATCACAAGTGGTGATTTACGAAAGCAGAAGAGAGAAATCAGCGGCACTCGCTTTTTTAACCAACAAAGGAGCAGAGCAAAACGTTGGTTAGGTGACAGATACTGTATATATTTGCAAGGGCATTCTCAAGAAGGATATTTAAAGAGAGACTAGATCTTGTGAGACGAGGTCGGCCGACCCTGGAAACGAGTTAAGCTGTCCTGGCGGGGAAATGGTCCACTCGAATCAACCAACTATGAGCAGTACCAATGGCTTTACAAATTATGAGTTCAAATATATTTGTTCACATTCGATATGTTTTTGACAATTATTTTTGTTTTGACAGTACCACGTCCGATGCGGGTTTATTGATTTTTAAATGCCCCAACAAATAGCCAGTTTTGTACACTAGTGACAAATTGAGGTGATTCAATTCCCAGTAGTGCGTGTTTCTGTATAGTATTTTTCAAGCCGTGGTCATGTGGCAACATAAATTACGGCATTTTGAGAGGTATTTATTGAAGTCAGACTAATTAGGACATCACTGAAGGCCTAGGTGAGAAACGCACGACCCGCCACTGAAATACACACCGGCTAATACTAGGTACACTACACTATTGAATGAGATCCAAAATGAGACGCATCATCAAAGCAAAGAAAACGCTCCGTATTTAATAGTTGATCCTACTCTTGGTATAAAATAGAGTAATGTAGATTTTACAAACACCCCTCATTTATCTAAACGGCATCATGTGCAGGGTGTCATACAGTAACCATACAATGATACCTCCGTTTTTTTGTCGAACCCACTTTTCGCATAATTCCATTTTCAACAACAATTTTAGCTAAATGTTTGCGCCTGTCTTGGTTATTCTACGGCCAAACTTTGTGCGTAACAAACTACCGTTAATTCCGGACTATAAGGCACTACTTTTTTTTCCTGCACTATAAACCCTGCTGCTTGTAAGACAGTGCGGCTAATTTGTAGATTTTTCTTCCCTGATAGCCATTTTAAAAATAGTAAAAAAAAAAAAAACAAGCAAATGCACTGAGGCGTTTGATTTTTTTGTGCTATGGCAGGTGCTGCAGTGTCCTTCAATTTAGTGCTGTCAACCACAGGTAGAGTGCCGTTCAGTCTTCCAGCCGTCCATAGTGTTTTAACTCCTATGGATTCTTCATTCATCACTCCAAGCAACGTTTGTAAGTTTTACAATGTAACTAAAACAATTCATACTTACTAAACCGTCCCATGTGTAACGTCTGTAGGAGTGTTTCCATGCATATTTGTACGTGCTATGGTCGTTAGCTTTAGATAATATGCGAACACGTTTACAAGTGTCTGTAAATTCCTCAGTAAATTCAACAAAAACGTCACTGCTGAGTTATTGAGTCTGTTTAGCGGATTGGAGAGCTAGTTTCCGCAGCTAGTGGGTCCATGACGATGACTTTGTTTTTTCATTATTATACAGCAAAATTACTATTCTGGCGTTGTGACACCTTACATATATACTTAAAGCATGTACATTAAACAATGTTTTTTTTGTCACAACGTTTACCTGACAGTTTATTGTTTTATGTGTGATCCGCCTGCCGGATCCAGGCCAACACAGACCGTAACAATTTCTGGAGGAATCATATCCCAATTACCTGCAGAATCCAAATTGTTCTTGTCTCACATAAGGATTGTGGTTGATGGTGAAAAATTCCCCCACAAAAAAGTGCAGTTCCCCTTTAAGAAGCTACAACGATATTTCATGTTTCTTCTGGCTAGGAAAGTATGTGTCGTTTTGTTTTGTTTTTTAATCTAACTTGGTATTTCAGCGTGTACACGCTGCAAGTGCTTTTTAAGCACATTAAACAATAACGTTGAAAATGATAACCATGATGATTTGATTTGTAATTATTTTCACAGCAGATGTAAACTAGACAAAGTGCTAAAGTGGCGCTGGTGCACTGTTATTTAGGATTCGATGGGCCATCGTATTGATGCTCATCTTTGAATGTTAGCAAAATTTAACACTCTATATTTTTTAAGAACTAAACAGTGATGGCAGTGTTGTGGTTTCCGGTCAAGGATTTTGAGCGATTGTTTGTGCAAGGTGCACTGCAAAAAGTCAGTGTTCAAAAACAAGAAAAAAAATACAAAAATTAGGGGTATTTTATTTGAACTAAGCAAAATTAACTGCCAATAGAAAAAGAAAATTCGGCTTTTCAAAACTTTCCAAAACAAGTAAAATTAGCTAACCTCAATGAACCCCAAAATACCTTAGAATACGTATATTCTCACTAATAACAAGTGCACTTTTCTTGGTAGAAAAAAAATTAGACCTTTTTGCTCAATATGTTGAAAAATATTCTTAAATTAATTAAATGCTAGTGCCATTATCCCTGACATAATTATATGCGCCCGGCATTACGTTTCTTGAAACCAGCAAACTTATACTAAAAACTAATGTATTGTTCTTAATGGAAAGGCAACAAGGCAACCGCTTGTTAGTCTCGGGGTCTCCTAGCCGCTCAGGCAAATCATATTGTCTAAAAATGCATTTTTCCATCGATAACATGACATCATCGCGCTAAGTGCGTGCTCTTTCAGTCAATTAGTGCGCATATATACAGCCCGGCCCCCGGCAAATTTATTTTTATTGTAATTTTGAATAATTTATCTGAATGTGCATGAACTATGTCTGTTCAAAATTGTTTGAAATGACACATGTTAAATGTTTAAATATTAACTGTCAGTTTACTGTACTGTGCCAACTGTACTACTATATGAGTACATCTTTTCTATTGTTTCATTGAACATAAAACAACAAAGTCCATTTGGCTGTCATCTGTTTTAATTATGAGTCATATTTGTGTCAAAATCATGATTTTTTTTTCATGCTTGAAGTAAGAAATTATTACTTTAAAAAAG
The DNA here is from genome assembly GCF_033978685.3 of Nerophis lumbriciformis. NCBI lineage: Eukaryota > Metazoa > Chordata > Actinopteri > Syngnathiformes > Syngnathidae > Nerophis > Nerophis lumbriciformis. The sequence goes on from NC_084583.2 coordinate 5,477,928, forward strand.
TAGTTTTATACTTGTGAGTGTTGACACAGCTTTGCAACTGTTGATATTCTAGTTTCAAGCATGTTTTACTCAATATAGGTCATAAAATCTCAGCAACAAGCTGATCATTTAGAACCAAAACACTTAAAACAAGTAAAACACTCTAACATAAAATCTGCTAAGTGAGAAGAATGATCTTATCAGACAGAAAATAAACAAATATCACCCTTATTTGAGATATTTAATCTTACTTAGATTTCAGTTTTTGCAGTGTGTCCAATGGCCTCAGTGTAATTTTGCTTGCCTGGGACCAACATGTTATACAATAATAAAAAGGAGACATAATCAATTACCTACATTGTTTCCCGCCTCTTTTTTTTAGCAGGTTTTCGCTATTTAAAATCTAAATTGTTTTTTTTCCTCACATAAGGATGGTGGTTAATCGGCAAAATTACCCCCACAAAAAGTACAGTTCCCTTTTAGGAAGCTACACCAATATTTATTGTTTCTTCTGCCTGTCTGTTATTTGTATTTTTTTATTTTTTAATGTAACTTGGTATTTCAGTGTGTTCACACAGCAAGTGCTTTTTAAACACATTCGACAATACAATTAACAATGATAATTTGATTGTTTATTGTTTTCCTATTAAATTAATAATTACATTCGAAAACATTAACCCCGCTGATCTGACCTTTCATGCTATAGATAACATTAAAAAGTTTGTTTTTGTTGTCTTATCCCTGCACACACCCCTTGACCTTTGCACACAGATTACAGCATCCCTCGTCTGCCCTTTTGTGAGATGTGCAGTATGGTGGCGGTGACGATAAGCTCTTTTATAGCCGCCCCGTCATCAACTTATTTTGTGCTAGTGTGTCATTAGTGGATATTATCTACCAGTGACAGCCAAGTGGCACCTGTGATTGCACTGTGACCATACTTCCCGTACTCCCACTTATGTCACACCTGTGATCAATAATTGAACTGGTTTCTGTTTAACTGCTCATTGGACTGCTTCATCTCTATTGGGAACACACAGCAAGCAGATGAAACTATTTTAACTGCTTCCTGAGAACATAGCCATAAATCGCGATGTACAAATCATTCCCCTCGCGTCACATGTTCCGCAGCTTTGCCATTGGAGAACAAAACGGAACGCCGTGTCAAAACGAGATGAGTTCCGACATTTTTCCGCACCGCTCGTCTCGATGCATGACTTTTGGAAGCTTTAGGCCGTACGCAGGAGAATAAACAGCACATGCAGTGGAAGTTGGCATCTAGAACTGAGTTTAGTTTAGTATATACATTTTTTGACCGGACAATTCAAAAGACATTAAGCGCAAAGACAGATGTGTTCTGCACCAGATTATAGCTAAATAGCTAATTTCCATCTGCAGTCCCCGGTTACCTGAATTAAAAATATACAAAAACATGCAATACAATTATAACAATAAAATGATACTATAGCATCTTTTTTTTCCCCTCAAACTCGACAGCACGCCTTATAACCTGGTGCACCTAATGTACGGAATAATTCTGGTTTTGCTTACTGACCTCAAAGCAATTTTATTTGGTACATGGTGTAATGATAAGTGTGACCAGTAGATGGCAGTCAAATATAAGAGATACATGGAGACTGCAATATGATGGCAATATGACTCAAGTAAACAACACCAACATTTTATATTTTCCATTGAAAATATAGAACATTACAGCAACTTTTCTTACCTACTGGTAACTGCTGATCTGTATTTGGGATCTGCATAAGTCCTGAAAGATTGCGCGCCTCCGCCTTTGTAGTCCGTTCCGACGCCGTAGTCGATAAGCTTCTTCTTTTTCTCTATCTTCTTGTTATGGGACATTAATCCTCCGCTGTTGCCATTTCTAATACAGAGTTGTGTAAAGTTCTTACTTATATCTGTCAGTAAACTCGCCATGAAAGCGCTAAAACAAACCGATGTAGTGAGTTTACACTATTCACCCAAAAATTTTTTGTTATTAGAGAGTTCCGGTCGGGCGTTTTTTCACAGGACACATTTCCGGATGAGGAGATGCTGCTCCGTTATTTATTTAAGTAAAGTCTGAATGTCATTAAAACAGATCGCTCCATCTTTTGACACTTCTTACACCCCCGTCCTTGCACGCTACACCGCTACAACAAAGATGATGGAGTCATGGGAGAAGATGCTGTCGAAGGTGAGCCACGTAAATAAGATCGCCCATATAAGATCGCCTTATAATCCAGTGCACCCTATGGTCCGGAAAATACGGTAATCAAATGCACAAAAGTCATAAAATGCCCATTTAATGAACACATACTTATACATTACAACCACCCCTCCTTTACATCATAACACATAGACAATACATGCTCTTGTTCACATCTATCATCATTTGTAAAAGAAAACATAATTTCAACAGAGACACCTCACACCTTACATGCTCTCATGCATGAATATAACATAATATTAAGTTGACATATGGGTCAAACATAGTGCCCACCTCAGTGAGCAGCTTTGATTGCTCCAAAGCCACTTTTTTAACTTCAATTGTGAATGAATCTGTTTGACTTTTCATGTTTGTTGTGAGGTCATTCCATTCCTTTATCGCTTTATTTGAAAAGGCTGGTGGAGACTTGTGTGTTTTTAGTTGTCACAGCAGATGCAAACTGGACAAAGTGCTTAAGTGGCGCTGGTGCAGTGTTTTTTAAGTTTCGATGGGCCATTCGTATTGATGCTAATCTTTGTATTTTAGCAACATTTAACAGTCCATACTTTTGAAAATGGTGGTGGTGTTGTGGTATTCGGTCAAGGGTTTTGAGCGAATGTTTGTGCAAGGTTTCCAAAGGTCTCTGTGTGATTTTGCTTGCCTGGGACCAACATGTTATACAATAATAAAAATGAGACATAATCATTGCATTAAAATAAGTTTGAGCTGCCTCCAGTGTTGCAAATTCCTGATACATTTGACCTTTTTTTTATGTTGGACAAAACCCAAAATCAGTGAAGTTGACATGTTGTGTAATTCGTAAATAAAAACAGAATACAATGATTTGCAAATCCTTTTTAACTTATATTAAATTGAATACACTGCAAAGACAAGATATGTAATGTTTGAACCGAGAAACAAAATTGTTTTGGGCAAATAATCATTAACTTAGAATTTAATGGCAGCAACACATTGCAAAAAAGTTGTCACAGGGGCATTTTTACCATTGTGATACATAACCTTTCATTTTAACAGCACTCAGTAAACGTTTGGGAACTGAGGAGACCATTGCGCCACACATTTCCAATGGGAGACAGGTCTGGACTACAGGCAGGCCAGTCTAGTACCCACACTCTTTTACTATGAAGCCACACTGTTGTAACACGTGGCTTGGCATTGTCTTGCTGAAATAAGCAGGGGCGTCCATGATAACGTTGCTTGGATGGCAACATATGTTGCTCCAAAGCCTGTATGTACGTTTCAGCATTAATGGTGCATTCACAGATGTGTAAGTTACCCATGCCTTGGGCACTAATACACTCCCATACCGCCGACGGCGTTTCTGGGTGTTGTTGATAAATGGTTTTCGCTTTTCCATAGTAGAGTTTTAACGTGCATTTACAGTTGTAGCGACAAACTGCAGTTACTGCCAGTGGTTTTCTGTAGTGTTCCTGAGCCCATGTGTCTTTGAAGTGCATTCAACTGAATATAGGTTGAAAAGGATTTGCAAATCATTGTATTCTGTTTTTTTTTTATTCACGATTTACACAACGTGCCAACTTCACTGGTTTTGGGTTTTGTACTTTAGACTCTGGCACATTTGTTTGATATGTTTTTTAAACCCAAGTGTTGGGTCTAAAATGACACCCAGGTAATGATATTCACTAACATTTTGTATTATTTCCTTATTAACAGTTATATTTGGAAGAAGGATGCCATTTTAAATTTGTTTACAAAATACATTGTTGCAGTTTTGTTAATGTTTAATGTGAGACTAGAGTCATGTAGCCATCTTGACTTTGATGTGAGTCATTAAACATTGTTTTATGAGCTTGGAATCAGGTCACATAGCAGAGCCAATAAATCCAGAATATTGACAAATATATTGTTTCAACCTCTGGGGTGGAGAAATCTTCACCCATAACCGAATAAACTAACATATTTGTTTATGTATGGCTGCTGAGGGTGTAACTTGAGGCTTGCAACTCTTTACCCGACTTAAACCCACATCATATTTCTTAGTGTGTGTGGATACACAATCTAATTATACACCAGGGCATGCATCAGCACTTGGTGTTAATGCAATAAATCATTTTGACAGCAATATTTCAAATCATCTTGCAGACAAAGACAAAACAAACTCACTAGGTAATGAGATCGAGCAAAAGCACATCATCCAATGACATTAAACAAAAAAAAAATGTGTTATGAAGAGGTTCTTCTCATGAATTGTGAAAATATTAAAGTAGCAGTAGAGTGGAAAAACATGTGGACTTCATATGCTCATTTGTGTTTCAATGTAACCATTAAACCATATCCAATTGTATATACAATCTGCAAAGTATGTGAAAACAACATTTAAACATCACAATAAATGTCACAAATTTGGAAATCTTCCGCTATTTACGGAGAGAAACATCACTGTAGTAACACTTCTGCACTCTGACCGTGTTATTAGATCAGTTATACTGGAAATACGCCAACAATTGGAAAGAGATGTGGTGTTTATCATTCACAATCCATATGTAAGACAAGAACACATATGCTTGTTTTTTTTTATGCATTCAAAATCGTAAACAAATAGCTATAAGAGCTGAGTCAATAGATCGAGGGTCCTCTATTGTGTTCATTATACTCTCTAAAATCTTAGACTAAGACAAACTTTATTGATTTACAAGAGAAAGTGTTCCTCTCCGCTTCTTTAAAGTTGTTAACTTTAAAGCTAAAAAAACAAACTTTTTTGATTCACAAGGGAAATTGTTCCTCTCCGCTTCTTCATCTTGTGCCGGCACGGCATCCCCGGCGCTTTTTCCGTAGTTCCACGGGAATGTCCGACCGCGATCCCCATAGCGCTGGCAAGGAGAGCGCAAACAAAGGGTGCTCAAATGATCAAAGTCAAACACAAAACGGCACGTAAAGAAAAAGAAAAGTAACGAAAACACACAAAAGCGCCCAAGGACCATAATTTGTAGTTTATAGAAAAGGTAAGTGATTAAAAAAAAGCAAAAAAAGTTGAGAATAATACCAAAAATAAAGTAAAATGAAGGAAGTCAAAGGAGCTATATGTGCTACCACTCTTTTAGGTGCATCTAAGAAAAAAAGAAAAAAAACATCCAGAAACTGCCAACAATACTCCATTTACATGTCGTGAACCGAAAATAGGTTTATTGGCAACACTAAATTGGCCCTAGTGTGTGAATGTAGTGTGAATGTTGTCTATCTGTGTTGGCCTTGTGATGAGGTGTCGACTTGTTCAGGGTGTACCCCGCCTTCCGCCCGAATGCAGCTGAGATAGGCTCCAACACCCCCCGCGACCCCGAAAGAGACAAGCGGTAGAAAATGGATGGATGGATGGATGGACAAGAAAAATAAACAAATATGAGTGACATTGTTATTGTTAGCACTAATAGTAACCGCTAATGTTGACATTCTGAGCCGGCTCAAAAAGTAAATTCTAGATTATAGTTCATGCATCTCTCACCTGCTAGTAGACTAATATGGCCATGGTCTGACCTGCTGGTCGACTTTCATGTCCCCCGAGATGGCAAAAAAGACCCCAAAAGACGCTTCCTGCAGGAACTTTTTTTTAACCCTTTGTGAGGATTGTAATTGATTATTCATCTAAACCAGGGGTCCATTTTGGGAGAACAGCCACACCGTAACACAACATAAACACAACAGAACAAATACCCAGAATCCCATGCATCCCTAACTCTTCCGGGCTACATTATTCACCCCCGCCCCCCCAACCCCGCCCACCTCAACCGACGCACGGAGGGAGGGGGGGGGGGGGGGGGGGGGGTAGCGGGGGTGTATAATACAAAAGTATGGTTAAGTAGTTTTCTGTACAACGAACAACAAACAAGAAAGGGAAAACAACATAACCTCCTTAGTGGAGGTAATAGTGCTTAAAGCATCACACTAATAGGCATACTTTATTTAGCTTTTAGGTTCTGTTTAGGTTAGCAGATGACAAAATACAGTCAAATTGCAATGAAACTGAAATGCTGACAGAATGTAATATGAATGTAAGAATAGTTTGAATGTTGGGATGGTTTGAATAGAGTTTGAATTTCCAGGAAAAACGGAATTTGGTTTGGAACTTGGGAAAGTGTTAGTTGGATGAGTTGGAAAAAATAAAAATGGACAATTCATTTTGAATGGGGAAAATGTCCCTGAAAACAGGGAAATTCTTGGAAATCCGGGAATGTTTTTAAATTGTTGAAAGAGAGCACACAATTTTGAACAGGTTCCATATTTTTGGAGTTGGAACGGCTTGAAACGGATAACAAATGTGGGAATTGTGGAACTTTGAAAAATGGACCATTCATTTCAATGGGAATTTCATGGAAGTTTTGGAATTTCGGGAAAAGCGGGATTTTTTTGGAACATGTTAAAAGACTTGAATTTTCTGAATGAGTTGAAATGGTTGGTGTTGGAATTTTTGAAATCGGTCGAGAAATGTTGAAGTAGTAACATTTTTAATTGAAAAATTATATTAAGGAATTCCAGGACTTTAGGGAAAACCGTGAATTTTCCCAGTTCAAAAATCAACTTTGTTTTTTTGTCCTAATTAAGAGGAATGTTTGGACAGTGGAACGGTTAAAGTGGGTTGGAAAATGTGGAAAAAGTAGTCGCCAGGAAAAAAGGGTCAAAAAAGGGTTTGAAAAAAAGGGAATTCTGGGAATTCCTGGAATTTTTTTTAATTTAGAAAAACAAAAGTTTGAATTTCCAGGGTAAGTGGACAATGTTAAAGGTACAATGGTTTGAATTGGTTGAAAAATGTGGAAATGGTAAATGTTTGCAAAACGGCCAATTCATTTTGAATGGGAAAAATGTCCTGGAAAACCTGGAATTCTGGGAAATCTGGGAATCCCGCGATTCCCGAATAGCTGAACAGTTTGAAGTTGGAACGGTTTAAATCGGATTAAAAATGTGGAAGGCAGAGCTCGCCAAAATCTGGAGAAGAAGAAGAAGTTGAACAAATAGATGAATTTTGGTGTAGAAAACCATGTGTGAATGCTCCAAAGCATTCACACAATTATTGTTATCTTTGGTGATAAGGAACGAGGGTCGGGGGCAGGTAACGACAAGAAGGTAGTTATTTTGCAAAGATGTTGTGTGACACCTTTTTTACATTGTGTGTCGTATTTTTCTTCCTTCTGAGTCTGTGGCCATGGCTGATTCTATGCCAGTGACCGTACTTTGAACCAGCAGCTGGAGGACAGTCAACCATGATCTCTCTTTCTGTACACTGAGTCCATCCCAAACACGTTCCCTCCTTCTTTGCCATCGTGTCTGCATGCAAACCGATCTCGATTCGACCTCATTTTTGAAGCGATAAACATAACATAACGGCTGTGTTTTGTTCCCAGCGCTGATTCAATAGCATGAAGACCCACTCTTGTTTCCAAAGAGTCCACAGGGTGGTCTCAGTCTGGAATGTTGCTGTTGGAAATGTTTGGGAACAGTTTCCATATTCTCTGCCTCTTTCCATAAGTCATCCAAGCTTTCTTCAGATTTTCTTCTTGCCCATTTCCGGGCTCGATTGTTTGTTTGTCTGCCACAATCGGAATGAATCAGAAACGGGAACAAGAGGAAAGCCGCTGCTAAAAATACTTCAGATATGATTAGTCCAGCATGAATTATTGTCATAACTCCAACAATCTTGTTCTAATTATAGCCTTTTGGGGGTTTTAGTGCTTAAATAAAACCAGATTTCCAGCTGATCCCACTCCCTTAGGTCTAATGTGCTTCAATTTGTGCTGAGTCAGACAGTGAAGAGTTCCCAGTTCCATATTGCTGAGGCTCTCTAAACTAAAGAGATCTTCTCATAAACAACGATACAAACAATGTTAACGAATGCATTCTTCTTCATAGAATAGGTTCTGATTAATACTTGAGGAGGTTCCTTGTCATCTAACAAGTGTGCAATGTGTTTTGACCTTTAGTCCACACTATTAAAATAATATGTGATATTCCGGAGTGACTCAACTTTATTATTGTCACTGACATATACCGTGATTTCCGGACAATAGGGTGCACCGGATTATAAGGTGCAATGCCGATGAATTGTCTATTTTTAATATGTTGTATATATAGGGCGCATTCAATGGGTCATATTTTTTTTTTTTTTTTTTTCTAAATTGAAAACACTTCCTTGTGGTCTACATCAGCAGCGTCTTCTCCCCATCATCTTTGTTGTAGCGGTGTAGCGTGCAAGGACGAGAATGGAAGAAGTCTCAAAAGATGGAGCTAACTGTTTTAATGACATTCAGACTTTACTTCAATCAATAACGGAGAAGCATCTCCTCATTGGCCGGAAATGTGTCCCGTGAAAAGCCGTCCGACCGTAACTCTCTAATAACTAAAGTTCATTGGGTGAATTAAGAAAACTCACTACACCGGTATGTTTTAGGGCTTTCATGGCAGATATAAGTAAGAACTTTACACTACTTTATATTAGAAATGGCAACAGCGGAAGATGAAAATCTCATAAGAAGATAGAGAAGAAGCTTATCGACTACGGGGTCGTCACAGACTACAAAGGCGGACGCGTGCAAATTTTCAGGACTTATGCAGATCCCAAATACAGATCAGCAGGTACTAGAAGGTAAGAAAAGTCGCTTTTGCATAATATTGCCAAACAAAACGGCAGATAATATGTCTTACTTATTACACACACAATAATAATACTCGTATGTTGAATACGATATAATTGTACAATCCATCAAGTGGTGCGGCATCATAGCTTACCAAAGTTGTACTAAAACATTTTTGATATATTTTTGAGCCCTGTGTGCAATGTTCTATATTTTCAATGGAACATATACAGTTTTGGTGTTATTTACTTGAGTCATATTGCAGTCTACACGTATCTCTTTTGTGTGACTGCCATCTACTGGTCACACTTATCATTACACCATGTACCAAATAAAATAGCTTTGAGGTCGTTAAGCACAACCAAAATGATTCCGTGCATTAGGCGCACCGGGTTATAAGGCGCACTGTCGAGTTTTGAGAAAATTAAAGGATTTTAAGAGTGCCTAATAGTCCTTTTAGTGAATTAAATTCTGAGAAAAAGTTGTGTTTTTTCTTCACAAAAATACTAAATTAAAAGTAAAAAGTATTTTGCACCAAAACTACTCTGATATAGTGAAAGTGAACGTGCACCAGCGTCTCTCCTTTGCTTGAAACAAGGCAACAAATGAATGTAGGTTGGTAGAGTGGCCGTGCCAGCAACTTGAGGGTTCCAGGTTCGATCCCCGCTTCCGCCATCCTAGTCACTGCCATCGTGTCCTTGGGCAAGACACTTTACCCACCTGCTCCCAGTGCCACCAACACTGGTTTAATTGTAGCTTAGATATTGAGTTTCACTATGGAAAAGTGCTTTGAGTCACTAGCGCTATATAAATATAATTCACTTCACTTCACTTCACTATCGTTCCTGTGTGCCATGAGTGACGACAGTGTTCTGTGTCGTCCTGCACATTACGTGTTTTGTATTAACAGGCTCAAAGCGAGCCAGTGTAGGCTTTTGCTTGCCTTATAAAGGAGCACAGTTGCCCACATACTTTGCACTTAGGTAGTATTATCATATTTTGACACTGATTTTTGACCCATGTTAACATGGCTTGAAAATGGAATTACATGATTTTGTATGGTCGTCTGTTCATACTGCATGTAGCATCTTCGTCAATGATATCACTATGGTTTCCAAACAGTTTAAGTGTATTTTAGTCATACCAAAGACTTTAAAAATGGGACCCATTACCTCCCTGCTTGGCACTCAGCATCAAGGGTTGGAATCGGGGGTTAAATCACCAAAAAATGATTCCCAGGCGCGGCCACTGCTGCTGCTCACTGCTCCCCTCACCTCCCGGGGGGTGCTCAAGGGTGATGGGTCAAATGCAGAGAATAATTTCGCCACACCTAGTGTGTGTGTGACAATCATTGGTACTTTAACTTTTACAACCTTGTTTTATTCAGGACAAAATATTACAGATGTGTTAGAGGTGGTTGACAAGGAATACATCAACATTAAAATATAGTTTGATGGAAATAGATTACCATATTATCCGGACCATAAAGCGCACCAGATTATAAAGTGCACCGGATTATAAAGCGCACTGCCGATGAGCTGGTCTAGTCAGTTGTTTTTTTTTCATACAAAAGGCGCACCGGATTACAGAGCTCATTAAAGGGGTCATATTATGATATTTTTTTTCTAAATTTAAAACACTTCCTTGTGGTCTACAAAACAGGTAATGGTGGTTCTTAGGTCAAAATGTTGCATAGATTATGTTTTACAGACCATCTTCAAGTTGCTTTATGACCGTCTCTTCAAGATGCGCCGTTTTGTGGGCGGTCTTATTTATGTGGCTCACCTTCGGCAGCGTCTTCTCCCCGTCATCTTTGTTGTAGCGGTGTAGCGTGCAAGGATGGGAGTGGAAGAAGTGTCAAAAGATGAAGCTAACAGTTTTAATGACATTCAGACTTGACCTCAATCAATAATGGAGCAGCATCTCCTCATCCGTGGCTCACTAGTGCAACAACAAATGTGTCGCGGAACTCTAATAACTAAAGTTCCTTGGTAAGTAAGAACTTTACACTACTTTATATTAGAAATGGCAACAGCGGAGGATGAATGTCCCATAACAAGAAGATAGAGAAAAAGAAGAAGCTAATCGACACCACCTTATACACACGCTGTAAGAATACTCGTGTTTTGAAGCACAGTACAATCCATCAAGCGGTGTGGCTTCATAGCTTACCAAAGTCGTACTAAAACATTTTGATATATTTTTGAGCGCAGTGTGTAATGTTCTATATTTTCAATGGAACATATAAAGTTTTGGTGTTGTTCACTTGAGTCATGTTGCAGTCTACACGTATCTTTTATGTGCGACTGCCATCTACTGGTCACACTTATCTTTACACCATATACCAAATAATATAGCTTTGAGGTTGGTAAGCACAAACCAAAATGATTCCGTACATTATAATATATAAGGCGCACTGTCGAGTTTTGAGAAATTGAAAGGATTTTTTTCAGTGCGTCTTGTAGTCCGAAAAATACGGTAATCTGAATTACAAAAATCACAAAAATACTCAACTAAGTAAAAAGTATTTTGCATCCAAAAAGTTACTGAAATGTAACAGAGTCAATGTAATGCGTGACTACTCACTTTGAGTTGCCACTGTTGGTTAATATAGTGAAAGTGAACGTGCACCAGGTGTCCCCGCCTGCATTACGGTGCCAATTTTGAATAGTTGTTGTTCATTAAATGCGTTACAGGGCATATTTAGCCGAAGTCACGTGTTTTTTGCGAACATATTGTTCACTGGTCACCCATTAAGAAGCAATGCTTTTGTGTGCGTATGTGTTACTACCCTGCTATCGTTTTTTTAATTAACATTTATTTAACCAGGAAAAAAATCCAATTGAGATTAAGAACCTTTTTTTACAAGGGAGTCCTGGCCAAGAGGCAGCAAAGTTACACATAAAATGACATTCACATTACACATTAAAATGACAGGATGGACATCAAGTAAAACACTTACAGTTAAATGAGGCTCCTTCAAATACTCTGAGTTTAGATCTAAAAGCATTCAAGGATAGCACTTCAATCAGCTTCCAGTCTCTTTGTAGCATGTTCCAAGCACAAGGAGCTGCATACACAAAAGCTCAAAGAGAGCAACAGCTGATCGTTGGATCTCAGTGCATAAGAGTTTGTACTTCTCTGTGAAATCAATGTACAAATGTTATCAGGCAATAGTCCCAGAAGAGCCTTGTGAATAAAAGTGTACCAATGACACTTGTCTCCGAGTGTTGGTTTGAAGGCCATCCCACCCGAGAGTACAAGTCACAGTGGTGTGTCATGGCTCTACAGTTTGTGACCAACCTCAAAGAAGCATGGTAAACACAGTTCACCATCTGAAGACAGGAAATAGTAGCATTCATATAAAAAAAGATCATCATAATCCAGCACAGATAAAAAGTGGTTGAAAAGGAATTCATCAAAATTAAAAGATGGTTTGATGGGCCTGAGGCAAAATACAAACTTCAGTATAAGCCTGGGCCCCTGGAGAGGGGGTCCAGACTGAGGCCAAAGAAGAAAATAACTCATAGCCATAGCACACATGATACAACCAGCTGCCACTCCAGGAGTGCCATTTCTGCGACACTGATTGTTATTTATTACTCCGGTACTCTTGCCTTGCTCTGTATATTGTACAGTATTTTGTATTTGTATAGTGTTTTTTAAATTGTACAGGATTGCTTATTATTTTTATTGGATAATAGTCTGTTTATTTCAATTCTTAGTTTTTTCTTTATTACCTCTTGTGTAATTTATTTTTATCCCATATTTGTTCCCACTACCGCACCTTAAGTTAAGTTAAAAGTTAAAGTACCAATGATTGTCACACACACACTAGGTGTGGTGAAATTTGTCCTCTGCATTTTACCCATCCCCTTGTTCACCCCCTGGGAGGCGAGGGGAGCAGTGGGCAGCAGCGGTGGCCGCGCCCGGGAATCATTTTTGGTGATTTAACCCCCAATTCCAACCCTTGATGCTGAGTGCCAAGCTGGGAGGTAATGGGTCCATTTTTATAGTCTGCGGTATGACTCAGCCGGGGTTTGAACTCACAACCTATCGATCTCAGGGCGGACACTCTAACCACTACTAGGCCACTGAGTAGGTTGGAGTCCTTAATCTCGTTATATGCAAATATAATGACGATAAAGTCCATTTTATTCTTCTATTATATTACACACACAGCCACAAAAGTAAAAAAAAAAAATAATAACAATCAACAAAAAATATACATTGCGCACACACGATTGCACCATGCATAGACAAGCAACCAAACAAAAACATGATTTCAACACCCACACACACTGTGGTGGTGTTCCACGCCATCGTCTGCTGGGGTGGGGGCAGCAAGGCTAGAGACAGGAGCAAAACCAACAAAGCAACCAAAAGAGCTGACTCCACCCTTGGCCGCCCACTAGCTCTCGGCCAGTGTCCAGTCCGCATGGATGAGCGAGGATGCGTCCAAGGAGACAGTACATCCCGCGCTATCTCCACAGCCCTGTCTCTCCAAACGGACTCCGGTGTGGCAGAGACCGATCAACTGGTCCCCACAGCCAAAGGGCTCCCTGGAGGCAGATCCAGAAGCCCACAAAAAAGCACCGCTTCTTTCTGCTCCTCTTCATTCATATTTTACTTTAATGTTATCTTAATGGCTTTATGTTTATTGTATTCCTTTGTTTGATTTTTTTTCGAATGAAATAAATACAATTATCACAGCCACAACAAACTTAGTTCAAACTAGACCCGTTTCAGGAACTCGATTTCCTCCCAGTGCTCACGAGACGTTCAAAGAAGAGTTTCACTGATAATAGAAACCGCATTTGCGTTTTTGCAACGTGATCGGCTGATTTTCTGCACACACACACACACACACACAAGTACACAACATGCTAATTATATTTGTTCTGGGTGTAACAGCTGAGGTCAGCATTAAAAGCTCTTTGAAGCAAACTTTGGTGCAAAGAAAATATTCATTTAGAAGGCAAACTTGGACGCCTATGGCAGAAAGTGTAAAAATAAATGACTGGCTATATGCATGGAGCTCCTCCAACATGAGCTCATGTTGCTTCCTTTTGCGCTCCCGCACTGAATACGGTTATTTGGGGGTTTTCAAAATGAGGTAAAAAATACCAGTATTTAAAAGGACCGGGAGTGAGTTTGTGTACTTTTTTTTCGGTAAATAAAAAGAGTCACCGCCGGGAATGTAAATGATTGAGTTGTTTATGATTTGGAGCACCCCCCCACCTGTGCTGGGAAAACAACTATTTATACAGTGAAGCATCCAGTCAGGATTTAGTTAATAGGATTTGGTTCTGGTCCAGGTCTTGTTGGGGCTGGACTCTGTGCCTCTGCCAGGATGTCGTGTCTGATGGCAAGTCTCCTACCTGGACCGACTTCATAAAGACACACCTTGGTCATCTTGTTAAGTGAAGCTGAAGGCTGAAACGGGAGCACTTGGACACAACAGTGTTGTGTCTCAAAGAGGCTGGAAGCAAGAATGGAATGTAGTTTTTTTCAGTTTATTTAAAGAAAAACGTTGATGACATAACTGCCTTCAAGGAACAATGGTTGTTGTAGTGCAGAGGTGTCAAACTCAAGATCTGGCCTGTGACATCATTTTATCTGGACCGCAACCACCTGTAAATGATTATATGTCAATAAAGTACTTCATATTTTCTCACTAAACGTAATGGATTTGTTTCATTTTGATAGAAAAAATATATGTACTGCTTGTAATTACATGTTTTTTTAATCTTTAATAGTATCCATTATTGCAACAAATATTACAGTATATTATCATACTTTCCAAACATTTCAAATAAAAATAAATACTTAAATATCTGCTTGACTTATGATTTCACAGCAAACTACCCATCAAATTAATACAAATGACAATACATTTTACGTTGTTCTTCACAGCATATTACTGTAAAATGAAAAAAAAAACTACCATTTTTTTGCATTAAAATTCTGTTTACTGAGCTGCCTGATTTTTACTGTAAAATCTTGTTTTTAACGGTGTATTACTGTAACTGGAAAGACGGTACATTTGTTCTTACGGTAGAAAACTGGCAGCTAAGTTGCCAGAATAAAAAAGGGAACGTGTACTGTTTTTCTTTTAACATTATATTGTTGTAAAAAAATATATAAATTTAATAGTACAATTCTGGCAAATAAGCCAGCTTTTTCCGTGAAAAACAAAAAACAAAACGGTGGTATTGTTTTCATATTTACCGTAAAATGTAAGAAATTAAAAATCACAATTTTACAGTAATATTTTGTACATGTAAAGTTTTTCTGTAAAATCGACAGCCTACTTAAAACAATTTATAAAATCCAGAGGCATACTCATACATTATTTGCTGTTACAAGTGGCCCTCTGATTGCAGCCATAACTGCCATGTGGCCCTCAATGAAAACAAGTTTGACATCCCTGTTGTATTGTATATATGATGATAATTTGTTGGGGTTTTTTTACTGCCAAGCTTCCTCTATGGATATTTGTGTTTTGTTTTTTAAATTGGATAGACATATATATATATATATATATATATATATATATATATATATATATATATATATATATATATATATATATATATATATATCAATTAATCAATTACATAATTATTTATGTAAGACTGTTTTTTTTCACAGACACAACCCAGAGACAACAAAAACACTTTGAATTGCATAACTTATGATGCTAAGGAGGCAGCATGGCTCCCAACCTGACGGCTGCGCCTTCGATCCTCAGTCCCCCTGTGATCATGTCAAAGTGCCCTTGAGCAAGAAACTCGACTCCCAGCCGCTTCTGATGCTGCGTCATCAGGAGGTAAATGTGGCGATCGTGCCAAAGCGCTTTGAGTACCTTGAAAGTGGAGAAGCACTATTCAAGGCGAATCCGTTTACCCTTTGATATTTTTTTATAGGCATCTTTCAGGACATTCGAAGATGCCCCTACCAATGACAACAAAAACAAGAAGTACAGTTGGACAATGCAAAAACAAAAGCATAATTGTTTGTTTTATTTCATTCATAATAAAAATGTTATGATTGACATTATTTAAATGCAGCGCTAAGATCAAGTAGCAGCAACATGGATGACGCATCAACATCCATAGTTAGCAATAGATCATTAGTTATTTTTTACGAGGGCTGTCTCCGTTGAGTGATTTGCCCTGAAACCGGACTGAAAGGGTTCACAGAGATTGTTAGACGCTAAGTGTTCATTTAGCTGCTGTGTAACAATTTTTTCGAGGATTTTCGAGATAAAGGGAAGGTGGGACACCAGCTGGTAGTTTACCATGAGGTCAGGATCGAGGTTAGGTCTTTTGAGCAGAGGATGAATAACCGCTTTTTTTTTTAATGCGAGGGGACCAGTGCCAGAGGAAAGTGATAAGCTTATACTATTTAGCACTGATGGTCCTAATATTACAACAACAATATCTTTACAGGTACAATTCCAACCAAAATAGACCAATTAGTGATATTAGGCGTGTTCTCTAAGTTTCAGCACGTATTGAAACACCTACTTTTTAGCTCCAAAATGTGGGCAGGGCCTGCATCAGCCTGCTGACTTCACCTAGAGAAGACTGGAGACAATTTCATATTGTGTAGTATAGTGTTTTGGTAGCATCTTCATCCCGAGTCACGTTACCCCGCACCGAATTTGAAGGAATTATCAAATATGTCCGCCAGATGCTTTGTTGCAGGTTATAGCAACACAACTAAAGAAGGGGTCAGCCTGCATACATTTCCAAGTGATGGGAATAAGAGAAAAGTATGGACTCCTCCAGGCAAATTAATTGGCGCTAAAATGGGAAGGATCGAGCGAGAGGAGTTTAGTGATTCTGACTTTGAAGAAGAAGGTCTTTGGTTGGAAAAAAATGTCAAAGACTCAAGTAAACGCGATCCCGAAAATCAGGAACACCCTCGAGGGGTGAAGGTCTGAGTCAGAAACTGTGGTAAAACGGAAAAAAACAAAAAAACAAAAGAAAGTAAATTGTCTAAGTAGTCTTCTATTTTGCGTCCTCTTCTACTGATGTTATTTTCGAGATCCTTGAGGAAATGCTGAAAGGTTAAAAGAGAAACAGATAATGGTGTCTATGGAAGAGGAGACAGTTGTTATATATAATTTCTGTTTGTATTGTTAACCATATTTTGAAATAATCATGAACCAGGGCGACAAAACATGCAATTAAGTGATCAAAACTAAAATTGTATTTGCTTTGATCCACTTTTTCTATGTGGTGAAATGAGCTACAGTTTTATAGATCACTGTTTCTTAACCATAGGGGTCCATTGTTGGGCCGCAAATGCCCCCTGGATGACCGCCAAAATGATCTGTTTCTCAGCTGTGATCCATATATGGATGCAGTGGTACTCAGTTGTAATACTCTTTTCCACCACTTGTGGCAGTAATGACAATTTCGTCTGGAGCTAAAATCAAAAATAACTTTCTTAAGCACAAAAAATATGATTAAAGTTGTGAAGCTGTTGTGACAGTCTCGTGCTGTCGCGCAGGTTTCACGGACCACCAAGGAAGGACATGTTGCGGGCAGGTTTAGACTTCTTTATTTTGCAATAAATCTTTGTCGTCGGTCGGGTCGCTTTTCAGCTCCGCCTCCACCTGCTCGCTCTGTCGTTCGCTTTTCAGCGTCACGGTGTCGTCGTCTTCCTTGCGCTCTCTTTCGCTCTCGCTCTGCACCCGCTCCTCTCTGGCTCCTTCTCTTATCTCCGCCTCTCCACCTCACGTCAGCGGCTGCCGCCCTCTTATACAGTTCACAAGGATTATTAAAATGTGCCCAGCTGAGCGCTCCACGCACCTGGTGATAATTGCGGCGTCAATTTTGGCACGCTCCTCCTCGCTGCTCTCTCGCCGTCCACGCCGTCCACGCCTCCTCGTCGCCATCTTGGAGCGGGCTCCGGTGTGCCCTGCTTCTCTGTCGGACTGCCGGCCCTGCCTCTCCACAGCTGTATTTTAATTTGCACTTAAATTAATTGACAATTTATTTAAGCAACACATATATTACCCTGTACACCTCAGACTTCCAGTATAGTTCTAGGTCCTGCCATCAGGTCGGGTGTATCGGGGAGGGACAGGAATTGGAGTACATGACACTGATCGCTGACTCTGTGGAGTGGTCTCAAGTGAACCATCTGCTCATTATTGTGGACAAGACCAAGGAGCTGGTCATCAACTTCAAGAAGAAAATGACCCCTGCGGAGGCCATCAACATCCAGGGGCCGTGGCAGTAGTGGGGGAGTACAAGTACCTGGAAGTCCACTTGAACAGCAGACTGGACTGGAAGGACAACAGCAAAAATGTATACAAGAAGGGCATAAGCAGACCCTTCAACTGAGGAAGCTTAGGTCCTTTAATGTGTGAAGCAAGCTGTTGGAGATCTTTTTTCAGTCTGTTGTGGCCAGTGCCCTGTACTTTGCAGTGGTTTGTTTGGGGGAGCAGCACCAGCAAAAGGGACTTAAACCAGATTGACAAACTGATCCGGAAAGCCGGCCAAACTATAAGCACACAGTTGGAGGCGTTTGTGTCAGTGAGGGACAGGAGGACACTGAACAAACTGCTCACCATCATGGACAATCCTGCCCACCCACTCCACCAGACAATTGAGGGACATCGTAGCTCATATTCCAACAGGATCCTTCAGCTTCGTTCCCACAGTGTTCGATTCAAGAACGTCTTCATTCCGCACTCCATCCAGCTGTACAATCACTTGCCATACAGCAATAGATGATATCTGTCTATTACCTGAACGCTCCTATGTTAGCTACCTCTCTTTGTTTATAATGTATATTTTCTGCTGGATTTACTCTTTTTTTATGTTGCCCTTTTTTCGCTGCAGCTGCTATATATACTGTAATATTGTACATGGTAATTGGGATTTGTTGTATATATATTGTATATACTATATACTGTATATATAATATGTAAATATTATATATATGTTATACAAACCCCAATACCAGTGAAGTTGGCACGTTGTGTAAATCATAAATAAAAACAAAATGCAATGATTTGCAAATCCTTTTCAACTTATATTCAATTCTAAGTTAATGATTATTTGCAAAAAAAATTAAAATGTCCTAGTTCGAACATTAAATATCTTGTCTTTGCAGTCTATTCAATTGAATATAAGTTGAAAATGATTTGCAAATCATTGTATTCTGTTTATGAATTACACAAGATCAGACTAGATCTGACCAATCTAAGTCTAAGACTAGATCTGACCAATCTAAGTCTAAGACTAGATCTGACCAATCTAAGTCTCAGGCTAGATCTGACCAATCTAAGTCTAAGACTAGATCTGACCAATCGAGTCTAAGACTAGATCTAACCAATCTAAGTCTGAGACTAGATCTGACCAATCTAAGTCTCAGACTAGATCTGACCAATCTAAGTCTAAGACTAGATCTGACCAATCTGAGTCTAAGACTAGATCTAACCGATCTAAGTCTGAGACTAGATCTGACCAATCTAAGTCTCAAACTAGATCTGACCAATCTAAGTATAGGACTAGATTTTATCAATCTGGGTCTTAGACTAGTTCTGACCAATCTAAGTCTCAGACTAGATCTGACCAATCTAAGTCTAAGACTAGATCTGACCAATCTAAGTCTATGACTAGATATGACCAATCTGAGTCTAAGACTAGATCTGACCAATCTAAATCTAAGACTAGATCTGACCAATCTAAGTCTAAGACTAGATCTGACCAATCTAAGTCTATGAGCATGAACTGGTTAAGCCTACTCAGATGAGAAGCGACACGTCTTCTAAGACAAACCAAACAGTTCAGTTGCGATCAATTGAATGCCCTGAGAATATATATTATTATTTATTATAAACTTAGTTCAAATGGATTTCCTTTAGCACTGAGTAATTTTATGTAAACTTATTTTTCATCAGTTTTTATGAGTTTTTTTAATTTGCATTATATTTGATCATTACTTATTTTTGAAATTAGCCTGACCTAAGTTTTGTGATTAACACATGCGTTCATATCATTTGGCAAGGTGTATCCTGTTAAAGAGTACTGTATTTTTCGGAGTATAAGTCGCACCTGCCGAAAATGCATAATAAATAAGGAAAAAACATATATAAGTCGCACTGGAGTATAAGTCACATTTTTGGGGGAAATTTATTTGATAAAACCCAACACCAAGAATTGACATTTGAAAGGCAATTTAAAATAAATAAAGAATAGTGAACAACAGGCTGAATAAGTGTACGTTATATGAGGCATAAATAATCAACTGAGAATGTGCCTGGTATGTTAACGTAACATATTATGGTAAGAGTCATTCAAATAACTATAACATACCGGTATTGAACATGCTATACGTTTACCAAACAATCTGTCACTCCTAATCGCTAAATCCCATGAAATGTTATACGTCTAGTCTCTTACGTGAATGAGCTAAATAATATTATTTGATATTTTACGGTAATGTGTTAATAATTTCAGACATAAGTCGCTCCTGAGTATAAGTCGCGACTTATACTCAGAAAAAAAGACTATGAAAAAAAAAGCGATTTATAGTCCGAAAAATACGGTAGATATCATTATTGATTATGATCAAAATCAAGATTACTAAATCCGTGTTAATATTTGAGTGGACCCCCGTGTACTGGAAGAAAATTGGGTCAAAAAGGTTAAGAACTCCTGCTGTTGATGAAGTCACACCGAGAGTCTGGCAATGAAAAATACAGTTATGTTTCTTTTGAGTGTTAAAAAACTATTTTTTTTATCTTGTAAATGACTGCCAGAATTATTTTCAGGTGCAAAAAACACATACAATAACTTGTTAGTGAAATTGTATTCATCTGGGTCACCATGGGGTCCCAATGTTCAAACATTTAATTACATTTCTAGAATTCAATAACATAAATTGCTGTCTAATTGGCTTCAATGATCCAATTACATTTAGAATTTTTCAATGTCTTGAGTTTGACCCACATTTTTAGACATGGTCGGTCTCTTCAAACGCCTTGGCCAGAGTAAATAGGCGACTCAAATCTGAGCTGCTGACCTGCTGTCGTGTCATCGCCTTACGCGGCTAATCCCGGTGCGACACTCAAACACATCTCAAACTGACTCCCCTTTGTCCACCTGGAGCACCAAAACCCACATGATTAGTGTCCCTGCCCACAACAGAATGTGCCTACGTGTTTGGAAATGTGTACCTTAAAATAGACTTTGGGCAGGGGCTGTAGAGGGGAAAAAATAGAGGTTCGGACCAAAAAAAAGGGCGATATTGTTCAAGTGAGGTCATCAGTGGAAAAATAACAAATTATGGGGCCCCCGGCCCTCCTTCCTCACGGGCAGCCTGTGCTACAGCATATCCCCTCCCGAAAGGAAAACAAGATGAGAGTGAGAAAAGCCTTTTGTGACCCAATAGTAAGGATTTCCACTTTAAGAAAAAAAATATTTGAATTCATTAATAAATGAATAAGTTGAATGAATCTACAAGCTTTAATTTTCTTTAAATCCACAAAGCAAACATGGAGATGCATTCCTCAGAAGGGCAGTGCACAGATGGTGAAGCAAACATCTCCTCCGGCTTACACCTGGTGTGTTTGGGCCGTCTGATTCGCCGCCGCCCAGCCCGCTCACCTCGGAAGGCGATGAAAGGAGTTCCTTGGGTCGGTGAATGAACCTCTTGTACGGCCGCGGCTGCATCAACGGCGTCGTTGACGACCGTTTGTGTTGACTTTAACACCAAATATAGACGCGCCGCGCGACGTAATGCGCCCTCTTTAGAAACTGTGACGGCCGGGTGGTATGACATCCTGCACAGCCAATCGTTTAGCACACATTTTTTCCCTTCCATTTAAGCCCAATAAGGATGATGGGGGGGAAAGCAGGGCTGGATGATGTCACGGTGCTACTGTAGCCTGTTTGTAACGGTCAATGATTGCAGGAGGAAGTGAGAATACACAACTTAGAGACTGGGAGACAAAACAATTGGATGTTTTAAGACAGACCTCCTCCAAGGCAGCACAACCTTTGCAGGGTATTTACTCGGTTTGGCACACCTCTTTTTTTGACACGGTACTCAATTTTTGTTCCATCTGACATCACATGGACAAAGATAAGACCTTCTGGAGGAAAGTTATGTGGTCAGATGAAACAAAAATTTAGCTGTTTGGCAACAATAACCAGCAATATGTTTGGAAGACAAAATGTGAGGCCTTTAATCCCAGAAACACCATTCCTACCATCAAGCATGGTGGTGGTTGTACTATGCTCTGGGCCTGTTTTGCTGCCAAAGGTTCCTGTTGAAGTGTGTGGTTTGTGTTTCCACCACATTTCATAGTTCAGAGTAGTTTATACAAATCAGACTGATGACGTATGGAGGAGTGGTTTAATATATTTCTACACTGATACCATGTTAATAAACAGACAATATTAGGTCACAGTTATTTAAGTTAATGAAACACGAAGCAATAATATACAAAAGATATGATTTATTAAACAAAGTGTATTGAATCGTTCATAAAAAGTCAATATTTTTTTGTTTGCAATGTCCAATAGTCAGAGAGTCGGCCTCTCGGTAAATGATGAATCCATGAGGGTCAGGCGATTCCTTGTGGTCCATCTAGACTTAGACTTAGACTTAGACAAACTTTAATGATCCACAAGGGAAACTGTTCAACACAGTAGCTCAGTTACAATGATGGAAAGTGTAAGGATGGAAAGGACAATGCAGGTATAAATAGACTAAATATAGCGATATAAAATATAACATATATACGAATATATACATAATATGTGAACAGTATTTTATATATACAGATATATTATATTATGTCTAAAATATATATACAATATATAACAATTACCATGTACAATATTACAATATATGTGACAGCAGCAGCATAAAATAGAGAGTAGATCCAGAAGAAAATAGAAAATAGACATTAAAAACAAAAAGAAGTAGCTAACATGTCAGGTGTCAGGTAATATACAGATATCATCAATTGCTGTATGGCGAGGGTGATTATACAGCTGGATGGAGTGCGGAATGAAGGAGTTCTTGAATCGCACAGTGCGGGAAGGAAGCTGAAGGCATACTTGCCAACCTTGAGACCTCCGATTTCGGGATGTGGGGGTGTGGGGGTTGGGGGGCGTGGTTGGGGGCGTGGTTAAGAGGGGAGGAGTATATTTACAGCTAGAATTCACCAAGTCAAGTATTTCATATATATACAAATATATATATATATATAAATATATATATATATATATATATATATATATATATATATATATATATATATATATATATATATATATATATATATATATGTGTATATATATATATATATGTATATATATATATATATATATATATATATATATATGTGTATATATATATATATATGTATATATATATATATATATATATATATATATATATATATATATATATATATATATATATATATATATATATATATATATATCTACATCCTGAAAATATGCAAACAAAACTGTGTTTAGATAATTGATACTTCAAACTTGCATAAATAAATCTTAAGGAATATAACATAACTTGGCTTCTGAGAGCTTCAAAATGTAATGAATAATGCTAAAGTTGTTGATAAACAAGCAATTATTTTAATCATTAAATATGGTCATTTTAAATGTATTATTATGATCATTTGAAATTAATTATTTCAAATATGTTTATTTTAATGTATAATTCTATGGCTGGATGTAATAAGGAGTCAGAAAAAATAAAAATAAAAATACAATACATTTTGATGTTTTTAGCAAAATATAGTAAAAATGTATTTAGTTGTTTTTTTTTTATTAATAAATATATTTATTTTTAGGTAAGATAAACATAATAATACAATTTATCTTTAGTCTGGATGATTTAGTTCTTGTCACCCATCCTCCCATCTCTTCCCCAAGGATGGTTACATGAACTGGGCAAACGCCTGAAGATGCCCTACGTCAACAACACGGTCGGCGGCCCGTCGGTTTGCAGCTCGTACATCGCCGCCCTCTACTTCACCCTCAGCAGCCTGACCAGCGTTGGCTTTGGCAACGTGTGCGCCAACACGGACGGCGAGAAGATCTTCTCCATCAGCACCATGCTCATCGGCGGTATACCGGACGCCTCGTATGGAATAACGTGATTGGGCAGGCACACTGTTTATATCGTGGGAAAGCGGACGTGAAAAAAGGCTGTCCTCACTCAGGTCTGCATGGAGCTGGAGGGGGCGTGGCCTCCAGCTCCGGCTGAAAATCGGGAGATTTCCGGGAGAATGTTTGTCCCGGAAGGTTTTCGGGAGAGGCGCTGAATTTCGGGAGTCTCCCGGAAAATTCGGGAGGGTTGGCAAGTATGGCTGAAGGAGCCTGTTGGAGTATGAACTATGAATTTCAGTTGTAAATAAAAATATGTAAATAATAAATGTCAGTGTTTATCTGTAACTAACAATATATACATAATAAATGTCAGTGTTTATCTGTAAATAAAAATATATAATTAATAAATGTCAGTGTTTATCTGTAAACAATAATATATGAATAATAGATGTCAGTATTTATCTATAAATAACAATATATAAATAATAAATGTCAGTGTTTATCTGTAAATAACAATATATAAATAATAAATATCAGTGTTTATCTGTAAATAACCATATATCAATAATGTATGTTAGTGTTTATCTTTAAATAACAATAAATAAATAATAAATATAATTGTTTATCTGTAAATAAAAACATATAAATAATAAATGTCTATACAATAATACATGTCAGTATTTATCTGTAAATAACAATATGTAAATAATAAATATCAGTGTTTATCTGTAAATAACAATATATACATAATAAATGTCAGTGTTTATCTGTAAATAACAATATATCAACAATACATGTCAGTGTTTATCTGTAAATAACAATATGTAAATAATAAAATGTCAGTGTTTATCTGTAAATAACAATATATAAATACTACATGTCAGTGTTTATCTGTAAATAACAATATATACATAATAAATATCAGTGTTTATCTCTAAATAACAATATATCAATAATACATCTCAGTGTTTATCTGAAAATAATATATAAATGATACATGTCAGTGTTTATCTGTAAATAACAATATATCAACAATACATGTCAGTGTTTATCTGTAAATAACAATATAACAATAATACATGTCAGTGTTTATCTGTAAATAACAATATATAAATAACAAATGTCAGTATCTATCTGTAAATAACAATATAAAAATAATACATGTCAGTGTTTATCTGTAAATAACAATATATAAATAATAAATGTCATTGTTTATCTCTAAATAACAATATATAAATAATTAATGTCAGTGTTTATCTGTAAATAATAACAATATATACATAGTAAAGGTCAGTGTTTATCTGTAAATAACAATAAATAAATAATAAATGTCAATGTTTATCTCACAGCCGACAACACGAACACATCGGCTTTAGTGTTAGCTTGTAGCATTAAGCATTCTGGTCACTTGGGCTAATTACTACACAAATTGAGTGTCACTGACTACTTTTACAACATGTAACAAAGTAAATAGTTAATATGTGATGTTATTTACCTTCCTTCCACTCATGTGCTACCTCCTTTATTTCACATTTATCCAACAAAGTCTCAGGGTAGTAAGCAGCTGAGGTTGTTGCTTTGAGTAAATACGTTTAAAAGAGTCTGTCCACTTCTCGTAGATTTGCTTATTAAAAATGCAGTTTGTAAAAATAATAAACAACAATAAACTGCATATAGTTTAAAGACTACTGCTGAGTAAAAACACTCCAAAATAGTTCCACTGATCAGCGTTCTTCAGCACACGGTTGCCCCACAAAAGTTCCTGCATTTCGAAAGCTCCGTTTGTTCTTCTTTCGTTTTTCTTTCTTTCCGTTGTCAATTTTATTGTAATATAAATAACTTAAGAAAAAGTAAATAAATAAGTCGCCGCACATATTCTGATAGAGGCCGTGTGCTTGAAAGAGAAGTTTTAGGAACGCCCCCAACTGTGTTCAACCAATCAGCGTTTGACACCACAGCCCGCCCCCGAAAAGGTTCCGGCTATCTTCGAAAAGTCCCACCCAGCTAGGAGGAACTCCGAAATGTTCCTGAAAAACTAAATCTACACAGGTAGTTTTATTGGTTGTATTCTCTATTTTATTAAGAAAAGTACACTTTTAATAAACTATAATGTACTTTATATATATATATATATATATATATATATATATATATATATATATATATAACCTACCGTATTTTCCGCATCATAAGGCGCCCTGGGTTAAAAGCCGCGCCTTCAATGAACGGCATATTTCAAAACTTTGTCCACCAATAAGCCGCCCCGTGTTGTAAGCCGCATCTAACTGCGCTAAAGGAATGTCAAAAAAACAGTCAGATAGGTCAGTCAAACTTTAATAATATATTAAAAACCAGCGTTCTAACAACTCTGTTCACTCCCAAAATGTACGCAAATGTGCAATCACAAA
Source organism: Nerophis lumbriciformis (assembly GCF_033978685.3). Classification (NCBI taxonomy): domain Eukaryota; kingdom Metazoa; phylum Chordata; class Actinopteri; order Syngnathiformes; family Syngnathidae; genus Nerophis; species Nerophis lumbriciformis. Next base: position 5,504,242 of record NC_084583.2, read on the forward strand.
CATACGTATATCAACATGGACAGAGCTGCGTGAAAAAAGCCACCCGGCCTCTTCGCGTAAACTTAAACTTACCTTAACCACTCGCTCATCTTTTCTTCATCCATCCCTTCGAGTTAGCTTTTATGATGACGCCGGCTGGAAAGGTCTCTTTTGGCAAGGTCTTCCTTTTGAATATCACCATGGGTGGAAGTTAGCATGGCAAGCTAGAACCACAGTGAAGGATGACTTCTCATTCCCTGTGGTGCGAATATTCACCGTACGTGCTCCCGTTCCACAGTGCGGTTCACAGGAATATCAGTTGCTGTGAAATACGGTAGTAATCCGTGTGCGGATGGAGAGATTGCGTCTTTTCATGAACCGGGTCCTTGTCGCTTAGTAGGAGCCATTTTGTGGTCTTTACAGATGTAAACAGGAAATGAAACGTACGGTGATATCCGCGCGTTTTTTCTTCTTCTTCCGGGGGCGGGTGGTTGCTTACAGTAGAAGAAGAAGCGCTTCCTGTTCTATGGGGGCGGGTGCTTACCTTGGCGGTTGCTTGCGTAGAAGAAGAAGCGCTTCCTGTTCTACCGGGAAAAAAGATGGCGGCTGTTTACCTAAGTTGCGAGATCGAAACTTTATGAAAATGAATCTTAATATTTATCCATATATAAAGCGCACCGGGTTAAAAGCCGCACTGTCAGCTTTTGAGTAAATTTGTGGTTTTTAGGTGCGGCTAATGGTGCGGAAAATACGGTATATGGATACAGAGCTAATATTTAAACTTTGATTACATTAATCGAAATAACGGAATAAATTACCAATGCAATAGATAGCAAAAAAAATGTGCAGCAGCAGTGTTTATGCATCTGACTAAAGCATTTGTCACAATTAATCACAATATTTTAATTAAAAAAATTAGAACAGTATGCCCTACTGTTTAAGACCATACCGGGTATGGTCTTAAATTGGATGAGAAGCTACGCTACAGGAAACAATACGTGAAGATAGGCGAACAAACATCTCTAACGCTAAAAATATCCTGTGGTGTACCTCATGGGTCAATACTGGGACCAAAATTGTTCAATCTTTGCATAAATTACATTTGTAAAGTTACAAAATATTTAAAGTTAGTATTATTTGCGGACGATACAACAGTGTTTTGTTCAGGAGAGAACACACAGAAGCTAATACAAATAACAGCAGAAGAAATGAACACATTAAAGAGATGGTTTGACAAAAACAGACTATCCTTAAACCTCGGTAAAACTGAAATAATGCTATTTGGTAACAGTACAAGAGAAAGTCAAACACAAATAGAAATAGGCGGAATACACATTGCAAGAAAACACATTTCTAGGTGTAATGATTGATGATAAAATTAACTGGAAATCTCATATAAAAATATACAACATAAAGTGGCAAGAAATACATCAATAATGAATAAAGCAAATTATGTATTGGACCAAAAATCACTCCATATTCTCTACTGCTCGCTAGTGTTACTATATCTGAGGTATTGTGCAGAAATATGGGGAAATAACTATGCTTCAGTCACTAATGGTGTTGCAAATAAGATCAGTTATATTAATACATATTACTGGATGTAGAGAACATTCAAACCTTTTATTTGTTGAATCGAAAATACTGAAATTCCACAACATAGTGAATTTACAAACAGCTAAAATGATGAACAAAGCAAACTATAACCTGCTACCCAAGAATATACAACAATTCTTCTCAACAAAAGAGGAGAAATATAACCTTAGAGGAAATGTAATTTGAAACATTTGTATACACGTACAACACTTAAAACCTTGATCATATCTGTATGTGGAATTAAATTATGGAATTGATTAATTATAGAAATCAAACAATGTTCTAATATGATCCAATTCAAGAAAATCTTCAAACTTAAAGTTTTTACAAAGTACAAAGAAGAAGAACCATGACAACCATTCTGAATTTATTGATAATATTATTTATCTCACCATATGAAATATAACTTACTTCACTAATTATTAAAAACATGTATGTTTTAATGTTATTACTTATGGAGTATGTTGTGAATAAATTGAGAACAGGGGGTGAACAAAAGTGTAGCAACTGCTATGTAAAGGAAAAGGGGTAGGATTTAATAAGCTCTGCTTCTTCCTACTCCTTTTCAAACATGCTGAAAAGAAAAACTGGAAATTGTGATGCATCATGTTGTATGCATGCATGCATGTTCCAAATAAACTGCAAGGTCAACTGAACTCCACTCAGCTGCAGATGCTGCCCAGAGTCTCCACTTTGCTGCAGCCCCCAGTTTCCTCTTGGCTAAAACTATTACAAAGTAAAGTAGATTTTTCTTCCTGAACTCATGCCCCGCCCCTCTACAATAAATCAGGTATTTTTAAACTAATCGTATAATCGGCTCTAGAGCCGCATCTTTCGCGTCGCCCTAGTGGCTCCCTGGAGCTTTTTCAAAAATGTGTGAAAATGGAAAAATATGAAAAATATATATATGTTTTGTTGTAATATGGTTTCTGTCAGAAGACAAACATGACACAAACTTTCTTAATTGTTAGAAATTCCACTGTTTATATTTAACATACTTCACTGATCAGAGTATTTGGCGAGCACCGTTTTGTCCTACTAATTTCTGCGGTTCTTGAACCCACCATAGTTTGCTTGCATGTACAACTTTCTCCTATGATGCCACAGAAAGACGTGTTTTATGCCACTCCTTATTTGTCTCAATTTGTCCACCAAACATTTTATGCTGTGCGTGAATGCACAATGGTGAGCTTTGTTGATGATATTGACTTGTTGGAGTGCTAATCAGGCATATTTGGTCAATCCATTACTGCAAGCTAATCGATGCTAACATGCTATTTAGGCTAGTTGTATGTACATATTGCATCATTGTGCCTCGTTTGTAGGTGTATTTGAATTAATTCAATTTCCTTTGCTTATGTCCTCTCTGTATTTAATTTATATTTGCATGTCTCATGGCACATTATCTGTATGTAATATTAGCTGCATTTCTGATAGTTGTTTGTGTGCCATGTTGTTCCAGACCACAGCAAACGTTACCCAGCTTGCAAAGATTGTAATAAATCCATTAGAAGAAGACAGTGTGTCGTTTCCTTACTTGTGGCCATTCTAAGCCAGTCATTTCCAGAAGTTTTCTCATCCTGTGAGAAGCCTCCATTTTACTAATGATTTCCAATGCTGCAAAAATGTGTAGAATAAAAATTAAAATACAACATTTCTGTCAATGAATATTTGCGTCAGTCTTTGATAGTAGGCTAATATAGCTAATATAGACACTTACATCATGTGTTGCCTTCATTATAACACTTATATAAGACTTTTAAAGTAATTTTGATAGTAGGCTAATATAGCTAATGTAGACACTTACATCGTGTGTTGTCTTCATTATAACACGTATGTAAGACTTTTAAAGTAATTTTGATAGTAGGCTAATATAGCTAATATAGACACTTACATCATGTGTTGTCTTCATTATAACACTTATATAAGACTTTTAAAGTCATTTTGATAGTAGGCTAATATAGCTAATATAGACACTTACATCATGAGTTGTCTTCATTATAACACTTATATAAGACTTTTAAAGTCATTTTGATAGTAGGCTAATATAGCTAATATAGACACTTACATCGTGAGTTGTCTTCATTATAACACTTATATAAGATTTTTAAAGTCATTTTGATAGGAAGCTAATATAGCTAGTATAGACACTTACATCATGTGTTGTCTTCATTATAACACTTATATAAGACTTTTTAAAGTCATTTTGATAGTAGGCTAATATAACTAATATAGACACTTACATCATGTGTTGTCTTCATTATAACACTTATATAAATGATAAATGATAAATGGGTTATACTTGTATAGCGCTTTTCTACCTTCAAGGTACTTTGACAGTATTTCCACATTCACCCATTCACACACACATTCACACACTGATGGCGGGAGCTGCCATGCAAGGCGCTAACCAGCAGCCATCAGGAGCAAGGGGTGAAGTGTCTTGCCCAAGGACACAACGGACGTGACTAGGATGGTAGAAGGTGGGGATTGAACCCCAGTAACCAGCAACCCTCCGATTGCTGGAACGGCCACTCTACCAACTTCGCCACGCCGTCCCTAAGACTTAAAGTAATTTTGATAGTAAGCTAATATAGCTAATATAGACACTTACATCATGTGTTGTCTTCATTATAACACTTATATAAGACTGTTAAAGTCATTTTGATAGTAGGCTAATATAACTAATATCGACACTTACATCGTGTGTTGTCTTCATTATAACACTTATATAAGAATTTTAAAGTCATTTTGACAGTAGGCTAATATAACTAATATAGACACTTACATCATGTGTTGTCTTCATTATAACACGTATATAAGACTGTTAAAGTCATTTTGATATTAGGCTAATATAGCTAATATAGACACTGATGCCATGTGTTGTCTTCATTATAACACTTATATAAGACTTTTAAAGTCATTTTGACAGTAGGCTAATATAGCTAATATAGACACTTATGCCATGTGTTGTCTTCATTATAACACTTATATAATAATTTTAAAGTCATTTTGACAGTAGGCTAATATAACTAATATAGACACTTACATCATGTGTTGTCTTCATTTTAACACTTATATAAGACTTAAAGTCATTTTGATAGGAAGCTAATATAGCTAATATAGACACTTACATCGTGTGTTGTCTTCATTATAACACTTATATAAGACTTTTAAAGTCATTTTGATAGTAGGCTAATATAGCTATTATAGACACTTACATCGTGAGTTGTCTTCATTATAACACTTATATAAGACTTTTAAAGTAATTTTGATAGTAGGCTAATATAGCTAGTATAGACACTTACATCATGTGGTGTCTTCATCATAACACTTATATAAGACTTTTTCAAGTCATTTTGATAGTAGGCTAATATAACTAATATAGACACTTACATCATGTGTTGTCTTCATTTTAACACTTATATAAGACTTAAAGTCATTTTGATAGTAAGCTAATATAGCTAATATAGAAACTTACATCATGTGTTGTCTTCATTATAACACGTATATAAGACTGTTAAAGTCATTTTGATATTAGGCTAATATAGCTAATATAGACACTTATGCCATGTGTTGTCTTCATTATAACACTTATATAAGACTTTTAAAGTCATTTTGACAGTAGGCTAATATAACTAATATAGACACTTACATCATGTGTTGTCTTCATTATAACACTTATATAAGACTTTTTAAAGTCATTTTGATAGTAGGCTAATATAACTAATATAGACACTTACATCATGTGTTGTCTTCATTATAACACTTATATAAGACTTTTTAAAGTCATTTTGATAGTAGGCTAATATAACTAATATAGACACTTACATCATGTGTTGTCTTCATTATTACACTTATACAAGACTTAAAGTCATTTTGATAGGAAGCTAATATAGCTAATATAGACACTTACATTGTGTGTTGTCTTCATTATAACACTTATACAAGACTGTTAAAGTCATTTTGATAGTAGGCTAATATAGCTAATATCGACACTTATGTCATGTGTTGTCTTCATTATAGCACTTATATAATACTTTTAAAGTAATTTTGACAGTAGGCTAATATAACTAATATAGACACTTACATCGTGTGATGTCTTCATTATAACACTTATATAAGACTTTTAAAGTCATTTTGATAGTAGGCTAATATAGCTATTATAGACACTTACATCGTGAGTTGTCTTCATTATAACACTTATATAAGACTTTTAAAGTAATTTTGATAGTAGGCTAATATAGCTAGTATAGACACTTACATCATGTGGTGTCTTCATCATAACACTTATATAAGACTTTTTCAAGTCATTTTGATAGTAGGCTAATATAACTAATATAGACACTTACATCATGTGTTGTCTTCATTTTAACACTTATATAAGACTTAAAGTCATTTTGATAGTAAGCTAATATAGCTAATATAGAAACTTACATCATGTGTTGTCTTCATTATAACACGTATATAAGACTGTTAAAGTCATTTTGATATTAGGCTAATATAGCTAATATAGACACTTATGCCATGTGTTGTCTTCATTATAACACTTATATAAGACTTTTAAAGTCATTTTGACAGTAGGCTAATATAACTAATATAGACACTTACATCATGTGTTGTCTTCATTATAACACTTATATAAGACTTTTTAAAGTCATTTTGATAGTAGGCTAATATAACTAATATAGACACTTACATCATGTGTTGTCTTCATTATAACACTTATATAAGACTTTTTAAAGTCATTTTGATAGTAGGCTAATATAACTAATATAGACACTTACATCATGTGTTGTCTTCATTATTACACTTATATAAGACTTAAAGTCATTTTGATAGGAAGCTAATATAGCTAATATAGACACTTACATCGTGTGTTGTCTTCATTATAACACTTATACAAGACTGTTAAAGTCATTTTGATAGTAGGCTAATATAGCTAATATCGACACTTATGTCATGTGTTGTCTTCATTATAGCACTTATATAATACTTTTAAAGTCATTTTGACAGTAGGCTAATATAACTAATATAGACACTTACATCGTGTGATGTCTTCATTATAACACTTATATAAGACTTTTAAAGTAATTTTGATAGTAGGCTAATATAGCTAATATAGACACTTACATAATGTGTGGCCTTCATTATAAGCTATATAAGGCTTTTAATTTTTTTCTGCTCCAGACAGATTTTTAATTTTTAATTTTTGGTCCAATATGTCTCTTTCAACATTTTGGGTTGCTCACCCGTGGTATAAACTGACAACAATTAGTGATAGACACATAATCTTCCTCAGCGGGAGACAAAAAAACAATTATTTGTACTATCGGAGCCGTTGCACCACAAACGGTGACACCACTTCCTGTTCTCACACGACTGTTGATAAGCATTACTCGTTGTCATAGAAACCGACTATAGCAACCAGAAAAAAAGGACAAACTTTGGCACAAAAACCCCAATTCATAAGGGGGGGAGTTATTCTATCTTTACAGTTTGACATTGGCTAAAAATGAGTTTCGTTCGACATCATCGTGTCTGTCACAGGCCAGTGGGTTTAAAGAGGGGGTGGGATTTTACATTGAACAAACGGTCTGGGTCTGGTCAACTCCCTGATCATGACTGAGGGGTTTCCCAAGTCGGACCAACGCTTTCTTTTTCAGTTTCCCTTTCCAACTCTCTCCTATCTCAATGCTCCGTCTTGTCTGAGAGGTGGGAGCCTGCCTGCCCCTGTAAATGCCCATATAAGGCGTTTTGATTAGGACCTGGCCCCATATTTGCCTGGGAGCTGAACAGTAGGTGTTTCCCGAGGCTCCTGCTGGGCTCAGACACAGAGAGGAAGCCAAACAGGAAGCAGATAAAAAAAAAAAAGCTGCTGTGCTTCTGGGGATGACATCATAGCTTGTTTTTTTAACTCCCTACTTCTGTTCACAGGGAGGGGGAGGGGTATGTTATGGCTGAGACGGGAGTCTGGGACGGGAAAGGAGGACTTGTTAAAAAAGGTGTCTCACTCAGCAGAAATTGAGAAGCGGAACCATTTCCTTGTCAGCCTTTCTCTGCGTCTCTGTGTCTCAGTATCTTGCAATAGTGAGTACACGGCAATTTTTATAGTATACTGAATATCATTCATCGGCGGTCACTCGAACAAGTATGACGATCCTCCTGGTAGGGGTGTATCCCTTTATGGAGGATGCCTGGAAGTGACTTTGTTTTACGTGGGGATACTGGTGCACAGACAGTCACCACACGATCCTTGACAGAATCGGGTCAGGGTCCAGTGGCATGGAGTCCAAGACGACTGGGGACCCTTTTCTGCTACAGCCTTCTTCCGCCATCGCAGCCGTTGTGGTACTTAGCTGCTAGCAATGTCTTAAAGCACCTCTTCCTGAGGGCGTTTCAGTCTTATAGTTTCACCTTTATTTTTTAGTTTTTAGGCCAAAATGCGGCCGTTCTCCCTTTTCTGTCTACACACTGTGTCTCCGTGATTGTGCGCTGCCGAACATGCTCCTCTGCTCGTAAAACCAGCAATGGCATGACATGAAACAAACACACCTCCAAGTTGGAAAATGTCTTGTCGCCGAAGGTAAGGGTGAAGACTGGCCAAGTATGTCTCCCCCACACCTGAACCCACACCAAGGTGTCCAACATCCACCAGTGGACTCCAGTAAAAACCTTCTGTGCGGCTCCGGTGAAGTCCATGTCCAAGAGGATTAAGGTAGTCCTGGGTACCAATGGTCCTCGCATTGGGACACAATGTGGATATGTTCACTTGGAGGTGTACTCACAGCTATTTTGTCAACAATGGCTGTGTGTTTAATCATCTATACTGCAACTGTATGCAAGACGTGCACTGACTACTCTAAAGTATAAGTAACTGTGATTTCTAAAGAATACATACTGTAATTAAAAACCGGTTGCTTGACCATGTGGTAACCTGCTCATGAACATGACAATGCTTCTTCCCGGCACATACTTTTGTGGGTGTTCATGTGGTAATTAATCCCAATCTTCTATGCACCACGGATCGGTTTTGTCGGCATGAGTTTTACGAACCGGCCTTCCACGTGTAGCATATAAAAAAATAAGTGCATGAAAAATGCAACTCACCTTAAGGCTGAATTAGTGGGAGCCCAGGCCTATTTCTCTGTTTATGAAGATGGAATGTTTTGTATTCGTGTCATGCCATCCGCACCGTGGACCAATCTGTGTCAAGCTCCGCCCCTTAGTTATCACACCGCCAAGTTTGGCACTCTAACAAAAAAAAAATGCCAAAGCTTAATTATGATTCTTAAGTGTTTATCGAAATGTTGTTCTGTCATATTGTTTATGCATTGGACATGTTTACTTTCCTTCCTTATAAGGTCCTGTTTGCAACTTTTACACGGCTGCCAGGGGGGTGCTAACTTTCTAATGTGTTGTTAGCATTATACCCCGCCCTTTTGCGTCATTGAGCCAGTAAACCACGCCCCACTTAACACACATTAGATTGTTTTGTTCTCGGCTAATGATAGCAATTTGCAGCGATGGGCAAGCTACTTGGAAAATGTAGTACGCGTAACTAGAAGTTACTCTCCATTAGTGTCCTGGGCATGACGTTAAAGTGCATCCGGCAGTGGAGGCTCCTCTATCGGGTCTTGGGGCACCAGGAGGTTAACCCCTTTACTACTGTTACCACAGGTGGCCCTTGGCAAAGGCCTAGTACCTGACTGCCACCTAGCCAGGGATACGGTGAAGACCTCAACGGCGGAGCAGGCGGAAGACGGTAGACGTAAGAACTACCAGGCATCCTCCCTAAAGGGATACCCCACTACCAGGAGGATCGTCATACTCGTTTCGAGTGACCGCCGATGATGATGATGATGATGATGACTCTCCATTAAATGTAGCTAAGAATTGTAGCATGCTACACTACAAGCTATGCAGCTATGTATATATATATATATATATATATATATATATATATATATATATATATATATATATATATATATATTAAGTGCATTAAGCTACAGACCCCAATTTAAGGGCATTTCTATCTATGGGCCCACTGGTATAATATCAATGTTCATGTAACTAAGAGTGTACAAATATTACTATTACCTATCTGTCATTTAGCTGGGGACACCCTACAACTACAAATTGGGGTCCCCACACCCCACTGTATGTATTTATTTTAGATTGCCTTTTCTTTGGCCCACCCCTATAATGTTATTAATTTTCTCTACCTACAGTTAAAAAAACAGCATCTGTCTATATCTTGACAAAAAAAACAATGACTTGTGTGTTGTTTGGGAACAGTTGGTCATGGTTATGTGCAGTAAAACTTTTCCTCAAGTCAACTCACCTTAATGTGTGTTCCTAAATTTGTGTTCCACGTCTTAGATGAAGAGAGCAGTTATGATTTTAGTTTACAGAGTAAACAACTAAAAACTAGGGTTTTGGGTGTTGTTTTCTCTAAAAGCATACATTTGTCTAAATATGGCCAAGGACATGCATTTTTGTGGGTTTCCTGGATGTCGTCTTCATCACTAAAGGAAAAATTAAATCCGCTAGAGAGAATTTCTCTGACATTTTCAAGTATGTGTCTTTGTTGAGTCGTCAGCTTGAAGCATCTCTCTGTCTCTGATTTTGCTTTCTAGGGATTTTGTTTACTAGTTTTGATGACCCGCCTTATCTTGCCTCTGATTGGCCAGTCTGTAATGTTTCGCCCTAACCTTAGCCAATTGTCACTCATCAAACAAACACCAACCAATCATCATGGATGTTCTCCGTATGTATGGATGTTCTTATTCATCCAGGTCATTGGATTTTCTCCATATTTTTGGCCTGAATACACAGTCCATTTTCTTTCTTTGTAGCTTTGATGTAAGCTGCCTAGCTACATGGCTCTAAAAGTAGCTAAGCTACGGGAATCGCTACTCATTCAAAAAGTAATGAAGCTGCCACCAAGCTACTGGAAAATGTAGTTAAGCTACGTAGCTTAGCAACATGTAGCTCGTTACTGCCCATCACTGGTGATTTGGCAAAGTGCTAACTAACGTTAGCTATCATTGAATGTATTTTCTATCGTATCAACAACATGATGGTCCGGTGACAGTGTACATCCCAAATTTGTCACGTTTCATGTGTCAGGTAAACCGTGACGAATGGGGCCCTATGAATCACCTTCCTACTGTACTTGTCTGGGGCTATTTTCGTGAGTGTGCACGTGCTCCCTGTGTGTACGTTTGATCATTTTAAACGTGAGCAGGTTGCAAAAAGCGCCTTTAAGCTTCGGATTTACACTGAGAAGGGCAGCCGAGTGGACTGCGATGTCGGGCCAGATCATCTTTTGTTATTAGATATACAGTATCTGTGTGGAATACACGCACGTGCCTCCTTAATTTGCCTGTAAATGAATATCGCCACACATCCCGCAGATGTAAAATCCCTTGAGTCCATTCAATTATCTTGCCTCTGTTCCCTCAAGGAAGCATGGAAGGTGTTAAGTAGAAGATGAAAGAAGGTCTTAATGCACTGCAATAAATAGAACTTAGGTACAGATTCGACCTTCTCCCATGAAGAAGAATGACCCAGTTAGGGCGACAACTCAAACAGCTGACAAAAGTAGTAACCTTCAGGTTTTAGACGCCATGCCGCAGAGAGGCATGTAGAATGAAAGCCCAAACTGAGGTCCATGCTAATAACAACTAAGAGCATGCAAATGAAGTAAACCAACGGAAACTACAGGGTGGGTTTTTCTTGTAGAATTAAGTCACAAACATCACTCTGCAGAAACGCAACTAATATCTCGGCGGTTGTGTGAGTCATGCTTTCACTCTGATAGTGCAGTCGGTGGCAACACCTTTCTCTTTTGCAATGCAAACCAGCACCCCCCTGGACACACCATGTGTTGCAATGGAGCCGCACAACGCTGTTGTTGTTGTTATTGAGGCTGGTAACCAGGCATGTGTAGGCAAAAATATGACTCATCCTGAGAATAACTGCCAGAAATAATGGAACTGATAGTGTCTACAAAAAATATTAGTATTTGAAGTCTGTTCTCAGTACAATTAAAATCATACTTGCCAACCTCGAGACCTCCGATTTCAGGAGGTGAGGGGTGGGGGGGCGTGGTCGGGGGTGGGGCAGGGGCGTGGTTAAGAGGGGAGGAGTATATTTACAGCTACAATTCACCAAGTCAAGTATTTCATATATATATATATATATATATATATATATATATATATATATATATAAGAAATACTTGACTTACAGTGAATTCTAGCTATATATATATATATATATATATATATATATATATATATATATATATATATATATATATATATATATATTTTATTATATATATATAAATAAGAGAAATACTTGAATTTCAGCGTTCATTTATTTACACATATACACACACATAACACTCATCTACTCATTGTTGAGTTAAGGGTTGAATTGTCCATCTTGTTCTATTCTCTGTCACAATTTTTCTAACCATGCTGAACACCCTCTCTGATGATGCATTGCTGTGTGGCACGCACAAAAGTGCTTTCATCAAATGCACTAGAGTCTGGAATCTTCCATCTCTCTCTAGCAAGGCCCAAAACCGGTCAATCTTTGCTTCCTGAGGAAGATCTTCACTGCCAAGCACTTGGTAGTCCACTACTTCTTCCCGGAGGCTATCCAGGTCCAATCGCAGCTGCGGCTTGGACCTTACAAGCGTATTTCTTCATCTTACTCGTCGTCGGCGTCGCCACGGCTGTATCTTTGTTGTTCTTCTGCTTTGTCTCCTTGTTGTGTGAGCAGTTGTGCACTGCACTCTCTAAAAGCCGTAAATGTTATTGTCACATATGCATGTACAGTAGATGGCAGTATTGTCCTGTTTAAGAGTGTCACAACATTGCTGATTACGGCAGACGAACTGCTTTACGGGAGACGAAAATGTGACTGCTGTTGTTGTGTGTTGTTACCGCGCTGGGAGGAGGTTAATGAAACTGCCTAACAATAAACCCACATAAGAAACCAAGAACTCGCCTTCGATCATTCTACAGTTATAACGTGATTGGGTAGGCACACTGTTTATATTGTGGGAAAGCGGACGTGAAAACAGGCTGTCGACACGTCACCAGGTCCGCATGGAGCTGGAGGGGGCGTGGCCTCCAGCTCTGCCTGAATTTCAGGAGATTTTCGGGAGAAAATTTGTCCCGGTAGGTTTTCGGGAGAAGCGCTGAATTTCGGGAGTCTCCCGGAAAGTATGATTAAAATCATTTTTTGTATACAAATGTATACAACTTGTTCACTTATGATACCAATATTGGAGCCTTGAGTATTGGTTTTTACCAATATTAATCAAATAAGATATCAGCACGAATCTTAGTACATCATTTAATTTTTCTGTAGTGTTTCTCATGTGTTGTCTTCACTATAAGATATGTAAGGCATTTACTTTTTTGCGGCTCCATACAGATAGTTTTTTTGTATTTGTGGTCCAGTATGGCTCTATCAACATTTTGGGTTGCGGACCCCTGGCCTAAATGAACCACGGCTGCCCATTGCAGCCCCATGATGCTACCACCACCATGCTTGACTCTTTGACTAACCAAGTTTCATATATGGGGTAATATCCTTTGCTAGCGTAGAGCAATTTGATTTTACAACATTCGGCATCCCAAAAGTCGTAAATTTTGAGTGGGAACGTGAGTCGAGTGGAAGCCGAAAATGACGTCAGAAGTGTTAGAGACCTTATTTGTGTAGTAACAGGTTGGATGTTACAGACAAGCAGAGAAACATAACCCACTTGTCTTCAACGACTTTGTGCCAGATGGCCCGACAACACACTAATACCGGCAGGAACCGGCACTGAGAACACTTAGTACGAGACATGACAGGAGGCACTTAAACCCGGGTCAGTGTGTCTCACCATGTTACGAGACCTCAGCACGCGCCGCTTTGCGTCTGTCAGGATGTCTCGGCTTCCGCTTGGCTCCCCGTCCAAGGAGATCTCGCTGGGGATGTCAACGTGCGTCGAAGCCTTGACCATATGGTGTGTAGCCACGCGGAAAACGGCTCTGTCTTCATGTATTGTGACGTGGTAACGTCGTCTCACCATACTTTTAGGTGCTTTCATGTCCGACCACAATGGTGGGCAAGGCACACGCTTACATAACACTCTGTACTGCCGCAATATCTATTTAAAAACCTGTTTATTGCCATGGTTATGGTTATCAATAGGGTTCTGATATTAAGTTAGGGCAGGGGTCAGCAACCCACGGCTCTTTAGCGCCGCCCTAGTGGCTCCCTGGACCTCTTTCAGAGATGTGTGGAATTGGAAAAAGATGAAGAAAAAAAATGTTTGTTTTAATATATTTCATGTAGGAGAACAAACATGACACAAACCTTCCTAATTGCTAAAGGTCCCACTGTTTATGTTGTACATGCTTCACTGTTGAGAGTACTTGGCGAGCACCGTTTTGTCCTACTAATTTCAGCGATCCTTGAACTCATCATAGTTTGTTTACATGCACACATTTCTCCGATGCTGCCACAGAAAGACGTGTTTTATTCCACTCCTTATTTGTCTCATTTTGTCCACCAAACGTTTTATACTGTGCGTAAATGCACAGAGGTGAGCTTTGTTTTATTGGCTTGTGTGGAGCGCTTATCAGGCATATTTGGTCAATCCATGACTGCAAGGTAATCGATGCTAACATGCTATTTAGGCTAGCTGTATGTACATATTGCCTCATTATGCCTCGTTTGTAGGTCTAATTGAGCTCATTTAATTACCTTTATGTATGTCCTCTGTGTATTTAATTTATATTTGCATGTCTCATGACACATTATATGTATGTAATATAGGCTGCATGTCTGATAGTTGTTTGTGTGCCATGTTGTTCCAGACCACAGCAAACATTACCCAGCTTGCAAAAATTGTAAAAAAAATCCATTAAAAGAAGACAGCCTGCCGTTTCCCTAAACTTGGACACACACATATGTACCTTTGGCCAGTCCAAGCCAGTAATTTCCAGAAAGTATCTCACCCTGTGAGAAGCCTCCATTTTACTAATGATTTCCAATGTTGCAAAAATGTGTAGAATAAAAAATAAAATACAACATTTCTGTCAACAAAGATTTGCATCAGCCTTTGATAGTAGGCTAATATAACTAATATAGACACTTACATTATGTGTTGTCTTCATTATAACACTTATATAAGACTGTTAAAGTCATTTTGATAGTAGGCTAATATAGCTAATATAGACACTTATATCATGTGTTGTCTTCATTATAACACTTATATAAGACTGTTAAAGTCATTTTGATAGTAGGCCAGTATAGCTGATATGGACACTTATATCATGTGTTGCCTTCATTACAACACTTATATAAGGCTTTTATATTTTTGCGGCTCCAGACAGATTTTTTTTTTTTGTATTTTTGGTCCAATATGGCTCTTTCAACAATTTGGGTTGCCGACCCCTGGATTAGGATTATAAAAATAAAATATGATATCATGACATTAAGCGAGTATGTGTTTGTACACATTGTATTTTGTCTTGTCATTTATCACATGTGTACATTCCCATCCGTTTAGAAGTCAGACACACAAGCAAAGAGACGCCCAACCATGCACTTTGTCAAGGTCGTGTGTGTAAGGGGTCCACATGTCCCTATTAATAAAGCACTTGTATTTCTTCTTTTAGCCTCATTTAAATTCCTTTGAACATTTCTTTTTGGCCTTGTCCCGTCTTACATAAGTTATTGTGATGACGTATAAAAGTTGGCACTCGTGGTGTGCGAGCGTTATCAGGACCGCACACTGAAGGTCAACTGGTAATATTTCTTTGTTACATAAAATATTGGGCCGTTTTTGCTAGGAAATTGCTGATGCAACAGATGGCAAAGCAGCAGTGTTTACGGATCTAACAAATGCTTTTGACACAATTAATCATATCTTAATCAGTAAATTACAGAACCCAAAACCAGTGAAGTTGGCACATTATGTAATTCGTAAATAAAAACAGAATACAATGACTTGCAAATCCTTTTCAACTTATATTCAATTGAATAGACTGCAAAGACAAGATATTTAATGTTTGAACTGAAAAACTTTTTCTTTTTTTTTGCAAATAATCATTAACTTAGAATTTAATGGCAGCAACACATTGCAAAAAAGTTGTCACAGTGGCATTTTTACCACTGTGTTACATGGCCTTTCCTTTTAACAACACTCAGTAAACATTTGGGAACTGAGGAGATACATTTTTGAAGCTTTTCAGGTGGAATTCTTTCCCATTTTGCTTGAAGGCTCGTGACTTTGGACTTCAACAGTACTCCGTTGTCGTATTTTACGCTTCATAATGTGCCACACATTTTCAATGGGAGACAGGTCTGGACTACAGGCAGGCCAGTCTCGTACTCTTTTGCTATGAAGCCACGCTGTTGTAAAATGTGGCTTGGCATTGTCTTGCTGAAATAAGCAGGGGCGTCCATGATAACGTTGCTTGGACGGCAACGTATGTTGCTCCAAAACCTGTATGTACCTTTCAGCATAATGGTGCCTTCACAGATGTGTAAGATACCCATGCCTTGGGCACTAATAGACTACCATACTATCACAGATGCAGGCTTTTGAACTTTGCGCCTAGAACAATCCAGATGGCTCTTTTCCTCTTTGTACCGGAGGACACGATGTCCACAGTTTCAGAAAAACTATTTGAAATGTGGACTCGTCAGACCACAGAACACTTTTCTACTTTGCATCAGTCCATCTTAGATGAGCTTGGGCCCAGCGAAGCCAGCAGCATTTCTGGGTGTTGTTGATAAATGGCTTTGGCTTTGCATAGTCGAGTTTTAACTTGCACTTACAGATGTAGCGACAAACTGTAGTTACTGACAGTGGTTTTCTGAAGTGTTCCTGAGCCCATGTGGTGATATCCTTTACACATTGATGTCGGTTTTTGATGCAGTACCAACTGAGGGATCCAAGGTCACGAGCCTTCAATGTTACGTGCAATGATTTCTCCAGATTCTCTGAACCTTTTGATGATATTACAGACCTTAGATGGTGAAATCCATAAACTCCTTGCAATAGCTCGTTGAGAAATGTTGTTTTTAAACTGTTCAACAATTTGCTCACACATTTGTTCACAAAGTGGTGACCCTCACCCCATCCTTTGTGAATGGCTGAGCATTTCAAGGAAGCTGCTTTTATACCCAATCATGGCACCCACCTGTTCCCAATTAGCCTGTTCACCTAAGTGTTTGATGAGCATTCCTCAACTTTCTCAGTCTTTTTTGCCCTTTGTGCTATCTTTTTTGAAACATGTTGCAGGCATCAAATTCCTAATGACCTAATATTTTCCAAAAAATAACAAAGTTTTCCATTTCGAACATTGTCTTTGCAGTCAATTCAATTGAATATAGGTTAAAAAGGATTTGCAAATCCTTGTATTCTGTTTTTATTTACAATTTACACAACGTGCTAACTTCACTGGTTTTGGGGTTTGTAGAACGGTATGGAATCAGAGGGTTGGGCTAGAACTGGAACTACTTAACCAGCAGGAAGCCAGTGACGTGCGGTGAGGTTCAAGGCTGGTGAGGCACTGACTTCATCACAGTCAGATTTACAAACATATGAACCCTAAAGAGCATCTTATTCACCATTTGATTGGCAGCAGTTAACGAGTTATGTTTAAAAGCTCATACCAGCATTCTTCCCTGCTTGGCACTCAGCATCAAGGGTTGGAATTGGGGGTAAAATCACCAAAAATGATTCCCGGGCGCGGCGCCGCTGCTGCCCACTGCTCCCCACTGCTCCCCTCACCTCCCAGGGGGTGATCAAGGGGATGGGTCAAATGCAGAGGACAAATTTCATCACACTTAGTGTGTGTGACAATCATTGGTACTTTAACTTAACTTTAATTTTACACATACAAACTGTATGTATGTATGACCCAGTGAGTCTTTTGCAGCCGTTTTATGATCGCTCAGCACAAGAAATACGTTACACACATACAGTTGTTGACAAAATACACTGTACATTATATACCTCAGCTAACTAAACTATGGAAATGTATAATATAATTCATATAGCAATACGGTCTCACTGCACGGCCTGCAGTTAGCCGAGTCATTACGCAATCCATGGTGAGGCTCAACTCAGTGACGTGCCTCAACTGGCTGGTGACTCACCGCAAGTCTGTTCTCAGTATTTGAACGGCAAATGTGAAAATTCAGCGATTTAAAAAAAAAAATTATCCAAAACTGGTGAAGTTAAATGGAAAATAACTTTATAGTATAATCACTGGATACATATAACAATTTAATTTTTGTTTTTCTTTTACATTTTTTTTCTTTCCATGATGGCACGTGAGGCCCCGCCTCACCTGCCTCCCCTGACTGCACGTCATGTGAAGCTAGGCGAACACACGTCTACAGATCTGAATATATCTTGTGGCATACCACAGGGATCTATACTGGGACCAAAGTTGTTCAATCTTTATATAAACAACATTTGTAAGGATGCAAAGGACTTAAAGTTCTTATTATTTGAAGGCGACACGACTGTGTTTGGTTCAGAAGAGAAAACACAGAAGATAATAGAAATAATAACAGAAGAAATTAATAAATTAAAAACATGCTTTGACAAAAACAGACTATCTTTGATTATCAGTAAAACTAAAATAACGTTATTTGGTATTAGTAGAAGGGAAAGTCAAACACAAATACAAATAGACGAAGTAGACATTAAAAGAGTAAAATAAATCTAAAGTCTGGGTGAAATAATACATACAGAAATGACCTGGACATCTCATATAAAACATACACAACATAAGGTTGCAAGAATTACATCAATAACGAATAAAGCTAAATATGTATTGGACGAAAAATTACTTCATATTCCCTACTGCGCACTAGTGTTACCATATCTGAGTTATTGTGCAGAAATATGGGCAAATAAGTGCAAATGTACACTTCAGTCACTAGTGAGAGTGAGTGAAGAGTTTGAGCAATGAAAGGTTGTATTGCTGTTCTGTTCTTGAATGTTCCAGTCGTTCAAATAGAGAAATACAAGAGAGCTTTCCTGGAATAAATGGTTCATAAAGGTAATAAAATACGAAAGTGCGTCGAAGGAAATGTCTCTTAAAAATATAACTTTCCTCATCGTGTGGAATACAATCAGACCATGTGTAATAGTGTGATGTTTTGCGCTATATTATGAACTAGACAGGGTGTTATATTTTATTTTGAAGTATCGCTTTTAGTTTGAAGAACCGGATGTCCGGTACGGGAAGTGTCTTTGCTGTTTTTTCGGCTGTTTACTTCCTCTTCCTTCGGACTTTTGAGTGCAAGGAGCAGATATCAGTCCGCCAGAAAGTTGAGACCTGTATGTGTTGTTTTGTGTTTCCAACCCAGGTGGCCAATAAAAACTTAACCGACGGCATGGAGAAGTGTCTTTATTTTCAAAAACTACACAACGCAGAATAAGACTCACTACACATGCTCGTGTCTGCAGAGATCACTTTGTAAAATGTTGAACATTTGATTTGTTTAAGAAACTGTCTGTGATGCAATCCAGATCATTTGCTACTGTTTGAGAGCAGAACTAAATGTAAGGAAATGATAATAGATGGCATTAGTTTGTGTTCTTTTGTGGTTGCAATGCCTAAATATAACTTGAAGATCTGCTTTTGCAAATAAACTAAGTTCATGTTAAGTCCTCATAATAAATATTGTGATTGTTGGTCCAATCCACCATATTTTCATTGTCCATTTTCATAACACACAACTAAAAGCTTAGTTGTTGTTGTGCAGGAAAGCCTTAAGTGCTTTATTGGACACGGATGACCACATTATAGTGTTTTTGGTGATATTTTTTATCATCAAGAATATATATTTAATCGTATTAATAAAGTAGATGACTATATCTCAACAGCGTATACTTAATCTTGATATTGCTAGCAAACATTGCTGAACCACAGGGACATCTACAGCTAAATAATGAGACAAAATATCAACTTCACAGCATAAAAACAACTGTAGACATGAATTGTAGATGAAACGAATATTTGTAGCAGGAAATCAACTGCAAACAAATGTTATCCTTTTTCTAATTAGCGTCACGATCACAGCAGCACGGTACTCATTATGTCAATCGAATGTTACCAACTTTGTCTTTCATGGATTAATGTTTAATTTGTGGACTCCTCAGATGTAAAGACATGATGTGCCCCCAATCTTTTTCTTCTTTAAATCCTTGTGAGTGTCAAATAAGTGATGTCGTACAAGCAGTAACGTCATGGTGAAGATGAATGGTTTAAATCTTTCAAAAATATTTTTCTTAAGAGTCTATAGATCCACTCCATCATATATATATGTTATTAATTTGCCTTTAAAGCTTTCAAATACGCCCCAGTCTGCCCTGAGTCAGGTAAATAAACATTAGCCTAATGCAGTGGCGGGCTGTGCATTTCCCACCTCAGCCTTCAGTGATGTCCTACTGCGCCGACTTTAATAAATACCCCTCAAAATACCATCATTTATATCACTATATGACCACGGCTGGAGAAATGCTATACAGAAACACACTTGGGCACTACTGAGTATTGGACACCTCAACAGTGTTCAAAACAGGCTATATTTCGGCACATTTAAAAATCAATGGACACGCATCAGCATTTCAAACATATCCTACGTGGTACTGTCAAAATGAAAATAATTGTGTATGTCTTTGTTGCCTCTTCCTGCTTTTAACAAATTACAACCTGTGATTGGATTCTCACTTGGGAGTGACAAGTGAACATCCAATCACAGTCAAGTTTAGCGTAAGGCTACCTAAATGGGATACTGTCAACAACAGGTTATATTTCGGCACATTTAAAAATCAATGAACGCGCATCAGCATTTAAAACATACCTTACGTGGTACTGTATCGATCCGTTGTGGTGAAGAAGGAGCTGAGCCGGAAGGCAAAGCTCTCAATTTACCGGTTGATCTACGTTCCCATCCTCATCTATGGTCATGAGCTTTGGGTTGTGACCGAAAGGACAAGATCACGGGTACAAGGGGTCGAAATGAGTTTCCTCCGCCGGGTGGCGGGGCTCTCCCTTAGAGATAGGATGAGAAGCTCTGCTATCAGGGGGGAGCTCAAAGTAAAGCCGCTGCTCCACCACATCGAGAGGAGCCAGATGAGGTGGTTCGGGCATATGGTCAGGATGCCACCCGAACGCCTCCCTAGGGAGGTGTTTAGGGCACGTCCAACCGGTAGGAGGCCACAGGGAAGACCCAGGACACGTTGGGAAGACTATATCTTCCGGCTGGCCTGGGAACGCCTCGGGATCCCCCGGTAAGAGCTGGACGAAGTGGCTGGGGAGAGGGAAGTCTGGACTTCCCTGCTTAGGCTGCTGCCCCCGCGACCCGACCTTGGAAAAGCGGAAGCGGATGGATGGATGGATGGATGGATGGACTTACGTGGTACTGTCAAAATTAAAATAATTGTAAAGAACATATTAAATGTGGAAAAATATATGAATAGAATATTTGAACTTTTTCTTTGCAAGTTAAAAAAGTGAGAACCGATGATTTCTCCGTTGGCCGGGTATGGCTCCGTTGCCCCTTCCTGCTTTTTGCAAAATTACAACTTCTGATTGGATTCTCACTTGGGAGTGACAAGTGAAAATCCAATCACAGTCACGTTTAGTGTAAGGCCACCTAGATGGGCTACTGTCAACAACTTGTGATCTGATTGGCTATTGCAACTGTCTATCAACTGTCTAGCTGGCAGAATTCACACAGCGCTGGCAACAAGCTAGCTGAATTATGATTGGATCAAAGCTCTAACGTAAAAACAAGCAACATTGGAGCCTAGAGTATGATGAATACTTTATGGAAAGTAGATTCAAATTAATTTATATTAATCTATGATCATGATTTATGTTAGGCCACCACTGGCCTAATGGGGATTTAGACCATTGCCTTAATGCAATACAGGAAACTAATGAAGTCCAAAATGTTTTGTGACGTCATGACAAAAACAAGCTTTACGTATGTGTTGGCTGAAAATTCGATTTAACTTACTTTGAATGCACAAAAAAAGCCAAATATCGCACCCTATTTTCTGTTGAACTGTTACATTTTCGTTTCATACTTTAGGCAAAGTTCCATGTTTTTGTTTAGTTTTTTGTTGCAGGGTGCACTTAACACAAAAATCATGTTGTGATATTTTTCGTTGCACGGCCAGACGTTAACAAAGGAGCACGTTGTTGCATAACAATCCGTCGTGTGGGGAACACTCCCAGACTTGTCTCTACTGGAAGAAGTGAGAGCACACCCAGGAAAAACGGAGTCATCCCGTGTCAAAGAGCGCCAACAGGTCCCGGATTTATAAATAGATACCAGCCCGCCTTGTTTAGGTGTATCGATGCAAGGCATTCCTTAGGCGGGCTATTTTCGACTTCCAACCAAAAAAAAAAAAGCGGAATGAGTCCTGATTCCGCTTACGGCGTCGCCAGCTGTATTTTTGTGGTTGATGTCGCCATGGTAACCAGTTCTGCGGCGAAGGGAAACCCATCATCAGCCTGACTCATTAAGTCCAAGGAACCTCTCCTTGGCTCGTGTCACCAAAGAACCCCGAAATAGAAACGTCTTTTCTTATGCAAGCTGAATTACGTCAGGAGGACGTTTCATTTTGAAAGTTGGACTCCGTCAAATTAACCACTTTTTTTTCCCACGCCATGAAAGAACTCGGTGTCACCAGGAGTCCTGGCGCAGGGGTTTTTAGAGCAAAAAAACCAAGACAAGGTTGACACACGCAGTGCCTGGTAGCCATTGTGTGTCACAGGGAACACACTAATTCCCTCTTACATAAATCCCTCTGTTACTGTGAGGAACCTGTACAACAAAAAAAAGAACGGTTTAGGGGTCTGTTATGAAATAAGCTTTGCAAATGTGTTGATTTAGCGGATCTGGGGTAACCTGAGAGTAAAAGCCGAGTGGAAGTGTGCAGCTGCATAAATAGCCGATGAGGCTGCGTGTGTTTTTGAGCAACTCCGAGGAAAGCCACAAAGCCGCAACCTACGTGGGAAAACCCATAGGTCCTATGTGTCAAAGTCAAGGCCCGCGGTCCGGATGAAATATCTATGGCCCCTGGGATGATATTTAATTAGTATTAGATCCGGCCCGCAGGCCACAGCCGCCTGCTACTGTTTTGCACGCACCAATACTCCATCAGTGTTGGCGCCAGGAATTTTCAAAATGGGTTTCCCAGGGACCCCATCAAGTCATACAAATGGGGTCCCACAGTAAACTTTGGGGGTCCCACTTTTTTTGTAAGCATTTTGAAAACAAATGATAAATGTATGCATTATCCGGTTATATCTCACATTCTTTATTGTGTTTTGGAAAAAGGTTGACATAAACTACTTAACACCTCTTAAGGCCCAAGCTGTTTGTTTACATGCTTTTTTTAAATTTCTCTTTGCTATTTGGGCTTATTGGACCCTAATTAGAATAAAAACTAAAAAGTATCTTTTGATATGATGTACTTAGTCTATAAGTACACAAACGTGTACTTCATGTGTAGTGACATGCTATTTTTTTTATTTTTACACTTTTTTTTCCAAATTCCATTGTATGTTATACTCTTCTGACACCACCAGATAGCAGTATAAATGTCCATATGTCGGCATAAGACCCCAATTCAGTAGTGTACACAATTTTGGAAATAAGAGCTAAAAGTTGCTGTCCACGCATGTGGCCACTAAGGCCTTCAGAGGTTTTTAATTCATAAAAAAAAATCATACAAAAGAAAACACATTTTTATACATATGTAAATTAATTCCGTTATAAAAATTCATGCACTTTCTTCTTTCCTTCATGGATCTAAACTTTACCACTGACGGTATTTTTTTCTATATTTTTTGTGTAATATTTTCAGAAATATTTTTGGCCAAAGTAAGACGAAGAAAACAATCTGAAGTTGTCTTTATTCTTTTAGTTTTAATGCCATGATTTTAATAGTGCGGCCCGCGTGTGCAGCACAGATTTTCCCCCATGCGGCCCCTGTCGTAGGCCATGATTTTTGCTTATCAAAGCAAGAAATTGCACACCTGTATACACCCGGTGCATCAATTCACGTGTGTCCTCAAAATTCCACACACAATACACTATGACAATGTGAAAAGTTATTTTTTAGGAATGTTTTGTTCAATTTTATTAAAAAAAAGAAAAAATAAGGTGTACAACATGCGTTAAGATAATGTTTTTCCTTTTATTATGTATCAACACATAGTGCAATCGTTTAGAGCCCAATATGTATTCTGTATTAGTTACTCGTTTTTAGGTTAACAAATTCCTTGTATGTACAAATCTGCACTGCAATCACATAATTTTCTCATTGTGGGATACATTGAGTCCACCCTATCCTATATTATTGTACATATGTATGATGGTGCAACAATTATGCAACCTCCATTCAAAAACAGGGTTATATATGACTTGAATAAAGTAATCGCAGCAAGCATATTTCTTAATTTTAGCTGTTTTATAACAGTATTAAATATAATAATATTTAATAATATTAATAATAAAATAATACAATTTATTAAAATATATATATAATATAATAAAAAATAATAATATAATATAAAAAAGTATACCAGTAATAGTTAATATTTTAATCAGATTATTCACACTTTTGAATTTTAATCACAGTAAATTACCTGCTTGGTAATTAAAATTAACAATTTATAAAAAAAAAAAAAGTTTTTAATTAACGTAATTTATTTGCTAAAATCTTGGCTGCCGGGGTGTATTTTTAAGTGAAATTTGCCCTCCTCATTTATTTTTGCACAGACATATACAACGACCTGATCACTGACCGTAAAAAAAAAACTCCGACAATGTATGTGATTAATCTGCATTTAGGGTTATGGTTAAGGTTATAGTTTCCAACAAATAAAGCATGTGAAAAAAAACCTGTGTGTTTTTAGAAAGTCGTAAGTCAAGACGCCAAACAGATATTTCAGTGTGTATTGTGGATAACCAAAAAAAATATGCTTGGAACATCAGATAATATTAAAGTGTAGAACAGGGGTTCCCAAAATGCCATTGAGGTAGTTTCTTCCTTCAAAACCAATAAAAAAAAATTCGATTTTCTTCAAAGAACTAGAAAATGCAAAAAAAACTGCCTATTTTCAGGTGTGGATTACATTTTAGCTGTCAAACTCATATAGCACGTAATCACTGCATGTAAGCAGCAAGGCTGAAAACCAACATTGAATGCCCGTGACTTTTGATCCCTCAGGCGGTACTGCATCAAAAAGCGACATCAGTGAGTAAAGGATATCACCACATGGGCTCAGGAACACTTCAGAAAACTACTCTCAGTAACTACAGTTGATCGCTACATCTGTAAGTGCAAGTTAAAACTCTACTAGCCATTTATCAACAACACCCAGAAACGCCGCCGACTTCGCTGGGCCAAGCTCATCTAAGATGGACTGATGGAAAGTGGAAAAGTGTTCTGTAGTCTGACGAGTCCACATTTCCTCCGGAACAAAGAGGAAAATAACCATCTGGATTGTTATAGGCGCAAAGTTCAAAAGCCAGCATCTGTGATGGTATGGGGGTGTATTAGTGTCCAAGGCATGGGCAACTTACACATCTGTGAAGGAACCATTAATGCTGAAAGGTACATACAGGTTTTGGAGCAACATATGTTGCCATCCAAGCAACGTTATCATGGACGCCCCTGCTCCATGCCCCAAGACAATGCCAAGCCGCGTGTTACAACAGCGTGGCTTCATAGTAAAAGAGTTCAGTTTGGCCTTCCT
This sequence comes from Nerophis lumbriciformis, assembly GCF_033978685.3. Lineage (NCBI taxonomy): Eukaryota > Metazoa > Chordata > Actinopteri > Syngnathiformes > Syngnathidae > Nerophis > Nerophis lumbriciformis. The sequence goes on from NC_084583.2 coordinate 5,529,645, forward strand.
GTAGTCCAAATCTGTCTCCCATTGAAAATGTGTGGCACAATATGAAGCCTAAAATTCCAGAATGCAGACCCCGGACTGTTGAACAACTTAAGCTGTACATCAAGCAAGAATGGGAAATAATTCCACCAAAAAAGCTTAAAAAATTGGTCTCCTCAGTTCCCAAACGTTTACTGAGTGTTGTTAAAAGGAAAGGCCATGTAACACAGTGGTAAAAATGCTCCTGTGCCAACTTGTTTGCAATGTGTTGCTGCCATTAAATTCTAAGTTAATGAATATTTGCACAACAAAAAAAAATAAGTGTCTCAGTTCGAATGTTAAGCATCTTGTCTTTGCATTCTATTCAATTGAATATAAGTTGAAAAGGATTTGCAAATCATTGTATTCTGTTTTCATTTACGATTTACACAACGTGCCAACTTCACTGGTTTGGGCTTTTGTACATGGACATGTACATGTACATGTTTTCTGAAGGAAAACATGTTTTTTCCGGTGCATTTCAATAAGAATAGCAGGGTCATTTAATAATTTATAGTCAACACCATCAAAAAGTGTCCTTCAAAGCTTATTAAATGGACAATGGCTTTATGAAGGTGCCAAGTAGGTTAAGTATTAACTGGTTAATGATGTAACCTATTTGGACGAAAGAGTTGTGTGTGTGTGTGTGTGTGTGTGTGTGTGTGTGTGTGTGTGTGTGTGTGTGTGTGTGTGTGTGTGTGTGTGTGTGTGTGTGTGTGTGTGTGTGTGTGTGTGTGTGTGTGTGTGCACTAAAACCCCAACACTACCAGGCTCGACAAAGCACCCTCTCATCAAAATCTCCTCAGCTTTAGGAGCATAGAGATAGACATTATTGTATAATGGTATCAGTTTATTATCAAACCATTTAAATGAAACGTTTATTAGTCTGTTTATTCTTGATGTTGATAGTCAAGTGTTTGTGTTTCAATAAATGTACAAGATAAAAAATAAATAAATACATTCAAAAAAAAGATAAACGTACAAGATCTGCAGGATTATGCAAAAAGTACACTGATTTCCCCCCCCCAAAAAACACACACGGTATATACTTTACATTTTGGTACTAGGGATGAGGATGTATTTACCACATTTGTTTAATTTAAAAACATTTCTGGGATTTTGTTTTGTTGCTAAAATTGATTTATTACCAAAAAAATAGGTGTGAAATGTTTTTATAATGTAAAAATAAGTGTGAATTATTTGTATCAGTTTATTTAGCAGATTTCTACAATTAAAAAGCAAAAAATAAATAAATAAAAAATAGACAAAAGGGACTAATCTGTTATTGTGTATAATTTGTCAATTTGTATCATTTGTCAATGTCTAACTAATTACAGTGAAAAAACTAAACTATACACAACACAATATACATTAAATTGTGCAAAATAAAAAGCAACATGCAGGTCATATTTTTTGTGAGTATTTAGCGAAGATTATTACACAAAAGCTTTTGTTCCCGGCTCCTCATTTTCTTCACATTTTTAAGTGGGGCGGCGTGGCGCAGTGGAAGAGTGGCCGTGCGCGACCCGAGGGTCCCTGGTTCAATCCCCACCTAGTACCAACCTCGTCATGTCCGTTGTGTCCTGAGCAAGACACTTCACCCTTGCTCCTGATGGGTGCTGGTTAGCGCCTTGCATGGCAGCTCCCTCCATCAGTGTGTGAATGTGTGTGTGAATGGGTAAATGTGGAAGTAGTGTCAAAGTGCTTTGAGTACCTTGAAGGTAGAAAAGCGCTATACAAGTACAACCCATTTATTTATCATTTAATTATGTAGCATGGTTCTCTTAGTTGTTCTTGTCTTCCATCCTGGGTGTGTAACTCCTCCCACTTCAGCTCAGGCTCAGCCGTTTCAAAGAGTCCTTTTCAAAGAGCCGTCTCTTTGAAAGCAGATATTTCAGTGTTTATTGTGGATAACCAAAAAAAAAATGCTTGGAACATCAGACAATATTAAAGTGTAGAACAGGGGTTCCCAAAATGGTTCCACCAATGGCCAAAGACTGACAAAATAAAGGATGTGGGGGCCATTGTGGTAAAATATTTAGATTTTCTTCAAAGAACTAAAAAATGCAATTCTGGTCAAAATTTCTTGTGACTTCTGAGGAGCCAAAGGCGAACTGAAATGCTAACAGTTAGCACGCAGGCCAGATAATCACAAAAAATATGGACACAATAAGCCAAAAAAGCTAGCATGCTAACATTACAATGCTAAAGATAGCATGTTTACAGTTAGCATTAGTAAAATACAAAAATGTGTGACACTGAGGAGTATACCTGCTAAATTAGCTAAAAAAAATCTATCATGCTAATGTTAGCATTTTCAAATGCTCACTGTAACATGGGTCAAGTAGCAAAATATACTACTCTGAGGTGTGTTTAAAATTCTAGCCTGATAACGTTAGCATGCATCAAGTACCAAAATACGACTGAGGTGTGTACCTACAAAATTAGATTTAAAAAAAAGCTAACATGCTAATATTAGAATGCTAAGGACATTGCCGCAGGCCGCAAATGAACCCTAGGCCTTACTTTGGACACCCCTGGTGTAGAACATACGCAATTGCATGTGCAACATTTTTCTGTCAAAATTGAATGAATGCATACATTTAGCCAGAAAGTGTTTTTTTATGTACAGCCTTTCACAGGCCACCTGAATGATGTGGCAGACCATTTTAAAATTATTTGGCGGACCAAGTTAAAATGAGGTTGCTGTCCACTTTAAAATGATGTGAAGGACTCTTTTAAAATTATGTAGCGTGCTACTTAAAATTTTGTGACGGGCCACACAAAAGGATGTGGCTGTTCACGCTAAAATGATGTGGAGGACCATATTAAACGTATGTGGTGGCCCACATAAAATTAAGTAGCTGTCCACATTAAAATGAAGTGGCAGACGACTTTAAAATGATTTGGAGGAGCATTTTAAAATTATGTGGCATGCCACATAAAATGAAGTCGCTGTCCACAATAAAATGCACTTGTGGACCACCTTAAATGCTGTGAAGTACCATTTTAATATTATGTAGCATGCCAATTTAAAACATGTGGCGGCCCACATGAAAAATAAATTGGCTGTCCACAATAAAATGATGTGCCGGACCACTTTAAAATGATTTGGAGGACCATATTAAAATTATCTGGCGTGCCACACAAAATGAAGTGGCTGTCCACACCTTAAATGCTGTGAAGTACCATTTTAAAATTATGTGGCATGCTACTTTAAATTATGTGGTGGCCCACATGAAAAATGAAGTGTCTGTCCACAATAAAATGATGTTAATTAGAGGACAATATTAAAGTTATGTGGCGGGCCACATAAAATTAAGTAGCTGTCCACATTGAAATTTATGTGGCAGACTCCATTGAAATGATTTGGAGGACAATATTAAAAGTATGTGGCAGGCCACTTAAAAGGATGTGGCTGTCCACAATAAAATTATGTGGCGGGTCACTTAAAATTAAGTGACTGTCCATGATAAAATGATGTGGCGGACCACATTAAAATTATTTGGAGGACAATATTAAAGTTATGTGGCGGGCCACTTAAAATGAAGTGGATGTCCACAATAGAATTATGTGGCTGTCCATAAAAAAATGATTTGGCGGGCCAAGATAAAATTATTTGGAGGACAACATTAAAATTATGTGGCGGGCCACTTAAAATTAAGTGGATGTCCACAATGAAATGATGTGGCAGGCCAGATTAAATTTATTTGGAGGACCATGTTAAAGTTGTGTGGCGGGCCACTTAAAATGAAGTGAATGTCCACAATAAAATTATGTGGCGGGCCACTTAAAAGTAAGTGGCTGTCCATTAAAAAATATGTGGCGGGCCATGTAAAATTAAGTGGCTGTCCACGATAAAATGAAGTCGCGGACCACATTAAAATGATTTGCAGGACCATATTAAAATTATATGGCTGTCCACACCTTAAATGCTGTGAAGTACCATTTTAAAATTATATAGCATGCCACTTTAAATTATGTGGCGGCCCACATGAAAAATGAAGTGACTGTACACAATAAAATTATGTGGCGGACCACATAAAAATGATTTGGAGGACAATATTAAAGTTATGTGGCGGGCCACATACAATGAAGTAGCTGTTCACAATAAAATGATGTGGCGGGCCACTTAAAATTAAGTGGCTGTCCATAAAAAATGATGTGGCGGGCCACAATAAAATTATTTGGAGGACAACATTAAAATTATGTGGTGGGCCACGTAAAATTAAGTGGCTGTCCACGATAAAATGAAGTGGCGGACCACATTAAAAGGATTTGGAGGACCATATTAAAATTATGTGGCGTGCCACACAAAATGAGGTGGCTGTCCACACCTTAAATGCTGTGAAGTATCATTTTAAAAATTATGTAGCATGCCACATTAAATGATGTTGCGGCCCACATGAAAAATGAAGTGACTGCCCACAATAAAATGAAGTGGCGGACCACTTTAAAATGATTTTGAGGAAAATATTAAAGTTATGTGGCGGGCCACTTAAAATTAAGTGGATGTCCACAATAAAATTATGTGGCGGGCCACTTAAAATTATGTGGCTGTCCATAAAAAAATGATGTGGCGGGCCACGATAAAATGATTTGGAGGACAACATTAAAATTATGTGGCGGGCCACTTAATATTAAGTGGCTGTCCACAATAAAATGACGTGGGGGGCCACAATTAAATGATTTGGAGGACAACATTACAATTATGTGGCGGACCACTTAATATTAAATGTCTGTCCACAATAAAATAAATGTGGCTGTGTACAATAAAATGATGTGGTGAACCACACAAAATGATGTGGTGGACCAGATTTGGCCCCCCGGGCCAAACCTGTGGTTGACTCTCAAGGTTAAATCCACTGACTTCAGTTGGTGACGGTGTGTGCATGAAAGGTGGTCCGTGTCCGTGTGCCTAGTGACTGACCAGGTCGTGGCCCTGAATCAGTGATACTCCGGCTACAAAACGGAGGTATGGACAATTTCAGCGTGTGTTCAAAGTTCAACAGAAAGGAGTAGAGTAGTTTGTGCATAACTTGCAAGTAATTTAATTACCTAACATACCATACAGGCCGCTTGCGCCGATTTGTTTTTCCCTCGAAGATTTCGGTGCATGCAACATTCCTGCAGCAACATCCATGTGCCTTGCTTGCTCAAAGTGTTTGTTTGTTTGTTTGTGGAGAAAAGGCTGCATCGCACGCATCGCCGCCCACTGAGTCAGCGCCCTGCCTACGCAACGCTTGGCTGTCATTTGACATTATAGGCTGTCCGGCAGTGTCTCCTGATGAAGCGCTTGTGGGCAGAAGGCACAAGGGTCTCCAGTGTTCTACTGTGGGACTGGTGTGCACGCACACACACACACACACACACACACACACACACACACGCACACACACACACACACACACACACACACACACACACACGCAGTCACACACTCATGCAGACAATGTAATCGCATTCCCAACAATGGTGACATTCTCTGCCCTGTGAGCACATTTGGTGCCCGTCCATAAGAATGAGCAGAATCAATGAAGGCCACAAGTGGCTGACAAGAGTGTTACCCTCACTGCAATGTTATGGCAAATTGTGAGAGAGTTGTAAAAATCGAGAACACGCTACATTTTAACCACTGCACAGCCCCAGGTTGCACACAAACCCCCCGACATCTCACGTGCCGTTGGACCCAAGAGCCATTAAACAAGAGTTGTGTCAGTGCAGCTTGGAGTTTGAAACGTCAACTTTGTTTTAAGTCACGCCCAAAAGGTATAAATGGCTTGACACAAACTGTCATGTGGTGCTTTCCTGATACGGTTTTGTCAAGAGTAACAGTTAGAGATGCTACCTCAGTAGAAGCATTTAAGTCCCATCTTAAAACTAATTTGTATACTCTAGCCTTTAAATAGACCCCCCTTTTAGACCAGTTGATCTGCCGTTTCTTTTATTTTCTGCTCTGCCCCCCTCTCCCTCGTGAAGGGGGGGGGACAGAGGTCCGGTGGCCGTGGATGAAGTGCTGGCTGTCCAGAGTCGGGACCCAGGGTGGACCGCTCGCCTGTGCATCGGTTGGGGACATCTCTGCGCCGCTGTCCTGTCTCCGCTCGGGATGGTCTCCTGCTGGCCCCACTATGGACTGGACTCTTACTATTATGTTAGAACCACTATGGACTGAACTTTCACAATATTATGCTAGACCCACTCGATGTCCATTGCACCGGTCGCCCTATAGGGTGGGCGGGGAGGTGGGGGTCACCTACATCTGCGGTCTTCTCCAAGGTTTCTCATTGTCATCCCACTGGGTTGTGTTTTTCATTGCCCTGATGTGGGATCTGAACCGAAGATGTCGTTGTGGCTTGTGCAGCCCTTTGAGACACTTGTGATTTAGGGCTATATAATTACACATTGATTGATTGATTGAAGAGTGGAACTACGTCCAGACAAGTAAGCAAGTGAAGTCTTCCGCGTTCTGTTTACTCGAACTCAAATGTTCAGTTCAGCTCAGTTTATTTCGAACAGGCATACAACACAATTACCGTATTTTCCGGACTATAAGGCGCACTCAAAATCTTTTTTTTTTCTCAAAACTCGCCAGTGCGCCTTATAACCCAGTGCGCCTAATGTACGGCTGAGTTCTGGTTTTGCTTACCGACCTCGAAGCAATTTTATTTGGTACATGGTGTAATGGTAAGTGTGATGGCAGTCAAACAAGAGATACGTGTAGACTGCAATATGATGGCAATAAGACTCAAGTAAACAACACCAACATTTTATATGTTCCGTTGAACATATAGAACATTACACACGGCGCTCACAAATCTATCAAAATGTTTTAGTACAACTTTGTTAAAGTTAAAGGTAAAGTTAAGCTATGAAGCCGCCCCGCTTGATGTGCTTCAACATACGAGTACTATAGAGTATTATTATGGTGTGTGTATAAGGTAAGACATATTATCTGGCGTTTAGTTTCGCAATATTATGCAAAATCAACTTTTTTCACCTTCTGGTACCGGCTGGTCTGTATTTGGGATCTGCATAAATCCTGAAAAATTCAGCGGGTCGGCCTTTGTAGTCGGTTCCGACGCCGTAGCCGATAAGCTTTCTGGCTTGAAGGAAAACTAAAAAGTCAAGAAAATAAATTGTGGTAGTAACTATTTCATTTTTAAATGAAGCACAGTGAAACATTGAGGAATCCCTCATTGCTGAGGAAAATAAAGTATGGAATCACCGTTTAAATTTTCATTTCAGCAGCTAACACCTGCATCCGATTAAATCTGGTCATTAATCTGCAGTTAAAAAAGGAATGTTCACACCTTGGAGAGCTGTTGCACCAGGTGGCTTGACATGAATCATGGCTCCTACACAAAGGATGTCAATTGGAACAAAGTATGATTAACATTTTTCAAGAAGGTAAATCGTTATGCAATGTTGCAAAAGATGTTGATGTGTCGAAAATCAACACGGGAAAGTTGTACAAAAAAGCATACTGTTAGACCAAGGAAAACATTAAAGCGTCAAGACAGAAAACGTATAACTTAAAAGTATATTTTAGAAGTTTGTTGACAAATTTAATTTGGCAAATATCGCATGACATAAAAATAACCTGCAGTTTGTTTGCTGCAATATGACACAAAAGCTGCCCAATCAAGTCCTTAGTTAATTCTTATGCTCTTTACTGTGCAGACTTTGGTCCAAATACAAAAATGAATGCTCAGTAAACCGTAGCAAAGTGTGAACCAAGCATCTTTTTACAATTCAGAGTTCGGATTGCCAACTCCCTGAAAAAAAAAAGGCACACCTCACATTTTTTTGTTATTTGTGTGAAAGGAGTTTTATACCATCCACAAAGGTTGAATGAACTCTTCTTGTTTAGATGTTTCAGAGCTGCTGACAATTTGAACACATATTGTTATACTATTTGACTCCAATCAGAATTTAATTAGATGCACAAGTTTTGGATTCAGATGAATACATGGGAAACAAATTGTTCAATAATATGTTCTTTTGTGCAAAATTACTAAATTTACAGCATAAAATAATGTATTTTTTTGTCTTAAATATCAATATTTCCTGCTTAACAGAATACAAATTAACACATTTCTTTAACAGAAGTCTGTCCTGCTTCACTTAAAACAGAATAAATTCAGTGTCAACTTTCTGATACAGCAGGTCTCTAATTTTCATCACCGTGACAAAAAGAGATGTGAGATTATTATTATTATTATTATTAATATTACAGTATTTTCTGGACCATATGGCGCATCGGATTATAAGGCGCACTGCCGGTGAGCAGGTATATTCAGGTCTGTTTTCATACAAAAGGCACACCGGATTATAAGGCGCATTAAAGGGGTCATATTATGTTTTTTTTCTAAATTGAAAACACTTCCTTGTGGTCTACATAACATGCAATGGTGGTTCCTTGGTTAAAATATTGCATGGATTATGTTTTACAGATCATCTTCAAGCCACTTTCTGAAAGTCGCTTCAGGGTGCGCCGTTTTTTGGGCGGTCTTATTTACGTGGCTCACCTTCGGCAGCGTCTTCTCCCCGTCATCTTTGTTGTAGCGGTGTAGCGTGCAAGGACGGGGGTGGAAGACGCTGCTGGAAGTCTAAAGATGGAGCTAACTGTTTTAATGACATTCACACTTTACTTAAATCAATAACGGAGCAGCATCTCCTCATCCGTCGGAAATGTGTCCCGTGAAAAAACGTCCGACCGGAACTCTCTTGAAACTAAAGTTCCTTGGGAGAATAATGTAAACTCACTACACCGGTATGTTTTATCGCTTTCATGGCAGATATAAGTACGAATTTACAGTACTTTATATTAGAAATGGCAACAGCGGAGGATGACTGTCCAAGAACAAGAAGATAGAGAAAAAGAAGAAGCTTATCAACTACGGCGTCGTCACGGACTACAAAGGCGGATTCGCGCAATTTTTTCAGGATTTATACAGATCCCAAATACAGATAAAGTACCAATGATTGTGTCACACACACTAGGTGCGAAATGCCAGATAATATGTCTTACCTTATACACACACCATAATGATACTCGTATGTTGATAGCAATCTATCAAGCGGTGCGGCTTCATAGCTTACCAAAGTCGTACTAAAACATTTTGATATATTTTTGAGCGCAGTGTGTAATGTTCTATATTTTCAATGGAACATATACAATGTCGGTGTTATTTACTTGAGTCATATTGAAGTCTACACGTATCTCTTATGTGTGACTGCCATCTACTGGTCACATTTATCATTACACCATGTACCAAATAAAATAGCTTCGAGGTCGGTAAGCTAGACCAGAATTATTCCATACATTGGGCGCAACAGATATAAGGCGCACTGTCGAGTTTGAGAATAAAAAATGATTTTAAGTGTGCCTTATAGTCCGGAAAATACGGTAAACGTATACACATATTTAGTTATCTGCTGCACTGACAAAATACCTGCTGGGTGCGTGTTGGCGACTGTATCGGAACTACTGTGTCAAAACTGGGCCGTGACGTCACAATTTATATTTTTCCTCGAGCTTTACAGGGTGCACCAACCGCGGAACATGAATACTAAACAATTGGCTCTGTTGGCCGGTACTAAGTGCTTCTCTTGACAGCTCAATACGGAACGCATACTTTTGTGTCTAAATACGGGACAGTTACGTTTTTGGCAACCCTAGCCAGAGTTCCAAACCCCAGCATTATTGACAAGTACAAAGCATATGACTAAAGACAATAAACAATGGACGAAATGAGTGCCAACTGTGGCAGATAACTATCTGGGATTGAAACCAATAAAGTTTCACCACTGATCTAATCAATTGTACCTGTTGCTGTTTATTCTGCATATATTCTGCAAAAAAAGCAGAGTTATTTTGCAAATTAAGCTTTTTGCGGTGGTTACCACATTTGAGCGCCTTATGTCCTTGGAGAACAGTAAACCGATCGGCTTTACGACGAGATTATTCACAGGCTCAAAGGAATATTAGGAATAAGTTTAGAAGTGCCGCGATGGAGTTGCTGGTTCCCAAGTTGCACTGAAGCTCAAATCCATTTTGGCTACTTAACAACTTTGCAAGGAGTCAAAATGTTTTATTTGCCTTGTTGTGAAATTAACTTTATTAGGCTGATTCTGTAAATGTAAAGAATAGAGCCAGAACTGTTTCACACAAAGAATAGTCATTAAAATGAGAAAAACTAGGAAGAGTTCTGTAAACACTGATTAGCTATGCAAATATTTACACAAATGATTGTCGCCAAAAACTGGACTCTGCTCTTGTAAAAGGATTATATTAGTCTGTGGCAAGCAACAGTTTAAATATAGCGACTGATAAAGTGCTTAACACAGCTGCCAATTTATGAAACCATGACATTAATTTGTTCATTCTATTGGTGACGTACGAGAGACAAACCCTCTCCCCGTCGGTACTGCGTAGGCGGCCTTCAGACACATTTAAGCTAACTATGGTCAGAAGGAATGTTCTCTCCTCCGTGACCTAAAAACAAACTGACCGAGCCAGAGATTGGGTTAATGTGTAACTCCATGTGGGCCATAGAATGCTGCATACCATAACTTAAACACAAGTGGAAAAATCTTGCCAGACATCTTATATCAAGTTCTGTGTGTCGCTAGAATTAACGTATCAGCACACATACTGTACGTTGCAAGTGGCTCACATTGAGCTTGCAGGCTATCTGCGATGCAAAATATGCGGGGGAAAGTCGAAAAATTTTAATATCGTTAAAAAATTCAGTCATGTCATCAAATCAACTTGTGAAACTGACGTAATATAAACTCATCATGTGCAAAGTGAGATATGTCAAGCCTTTATTTGTTTTCATTTTGATAATCACGGTTTACAGTTTTTGAAAACATTTTCTGCCATTTTGAATTCAAGGTCTTGAGCCATGATAATCAAAATTATATCAAAAGAAGGCCTGAAATATATTTTGCTAAATGTTTTGATCTTGCCCCATGTGGAGGAGTTCAAGTACCTCGGAGTCTTGTTCACGAGTGAGGAAAGAGTGGATCGTGAGATCGACAAGCGGATTGGTGCGGCGTCTTCAGTAATGCGGACGCTGTATCGATCCATTTTGGTGAAGAAGAAAGTGAGCCGGAAGTCAAAGCTCTCAATTTACCGGTTGATCTACATTCCCATCCTCACTTATGGTCATGAGCTGGGGGTTATGACCGAAAGGACAAGATCACGGGTACAGGCGGTCGGAATGAGTTTCCTCTGCCGGGTGGCGGGGTTCTCCGTTAGAGATAGGGTGAGGAGCTCTGTAATCCGGGAGGAGCTCAAAGTTAAGCCGCTACTCCTCCACATCGAGAGGAGCCAGATGAGGTGGTTCGGGAATCTGCTCAGGATTCCACCCGAACGCCTCCCTAGGGAGGTGTTTAGGGCACGTCCGACCGGTAGGAGGCCTTGGGGAAGACCCAGGACACGTCGGGAAGACTATGTCTCCAGGCTGGCCTGGGAATGCCTCGGGATCCCCCCAGGAGGAGCTGGACGAAGTGGCTGGGGAGAGGGAAGTCTGGGCTTCTCTGCTACAGATAAGCGGAAGAAGATGGATGGATGGATGGATGAATGGATGGACATTTTTTGAGCTGCATGAGTGCTACCAGCACTGGGGAGTTGATTCTGATTCCGAAGCAAACTGTGCATTTCCTGTGAATTCCGTGTTCAAGGGGACTAAGGCATTGCTAAATATCCACTGTATACGGACACAATTTGGACACCTTGAGGTATATTCACTTGATTTATGTTTGGAATACATGAAATCTATACTGCTTTAGCTGTACACTGACTAGCAAGCATTCTGGGTGAAAACAATTTGAGCTCACTGAAGCTTTTTAAAGATGTTGTTGCAGGTCCTGGGTCTTTTCTGAAGCCTCTCGGGAGAGGTGCAGCAGATTCCGGAAACAAGTGGTCGTTAATCTTAAAAAGGTCCTCGGTGACATTCAAAGGGTCAAAGCTGCCTTTGGGCGACTGGCTGCTGCTTTGACAGCTGAGAGGAAAGGACACTGAAGGTGGTCGCAGATACTTCCTGTGCAACCAACAGCGCCACAAGTCACACTGGAAGCAGAGGAGAGTCGGAAAATCCCAGGAGACCCCTGATGCTTTGTAAGCATCGTAGAATTAGGGCCCAAACATACTCGAGTGGAACAGAGTATGCAGAGGTCAAATTTTACGATCACGCAAACTCTGCTCCACACACTCGTGCAACACGAAACCCTGTACCGACCCACTTTCAATGTGACACCGGTGTGAATTTTGCTATCAAAGCATATCATGAAATTAGAATTTAGGACAATGTATGAATGAAACGTTTTCCGGACAATTTCAGACATAGTTGATGCGCCCAGTCGACATAGCTTGTCTCATTTAATGGCCTTACGTACCATTGTCCTTTTCAAAGTCGGCAGGCATGGCAGCTCTACTCCCTCGTCGTCAGTGTACTGTTGGGCGCCATGACAGAAAAATGTAAACAAGGCTCAGGGATTGTGGGAAATGTAGTGACTTCACTGAAATTTCACGGGAAACTACACGGCAGCAGTGTGCCCGACTAATAGGGATGTACAGCATAGTGTTTGGATTTTATCGATACCTGTACAAATGTCAATATTCCTTATCGATACCTGTATTCATTGGTACTCTTATCGGTACTATATTTAGTTAGTGTAAATACAGATCTTAATTTTTATATTTTTTATTAGCATTTCTATTACGATCGTGCACCAGCAACATCATGATACACAGCAGGAAAGTATTTGATCAACACCTGCTTCTTAAGTCTTGACTTGTGTGTGTGTGTGTGTGTGTGCCAGGTGCAATGCAGTTGTTGTGTCATCATTTTGTAAAGACCCCACAGATCCATCACTGTGGTATTATTCATTAAAATTACACTCAGTATATCGAGCCATCCTCTTTCTACCGCGTGTCCCTATAATTAGGTCTTAAAATAATAATAACAAATTTATGAATGATAACGTAAAATAGTAATACTGTATGGTATTCATGTTAATTCACAGACCTTTAACATCCATCCATCCATCCATTTTCAACCGCTTATTCCCTTCGGGGTCGCGGGGGGTGTTGGAGCCTATCTCAGCTACAATCGGGCGGGAGGCGGGGTACACCCTGGACAAGTCGCAACCTCATCACAGGGCCAACACAGATAGACAGACAACATTCACACTCACATTCACACACTAGGGCCAATTTAGTGTTGCCAATCAACCTATCCCCAGGTGCATGTCTTTGGAGGTGGGAGGAAGCCGGAGGGAACCCACGCAGTCACGGGGAGGACATGCAAACTCCACACAGAAAGATCCCGAGGTCGGGATTGAACTCACGACTACTCAGGACCTTCGTATTGTGAGGCAGACACACTAACCCTTCTTCCACCGTGCTGCCCCCAGACCTTTAACATGATATATCAAATCAAATGTAGAATATAAATCAATACAATCGATTAGCATGTTAGGTGGGTGTGCAATTTGTAACAAAAGGAATTTTTATTTGTGTTTATGTTATACATGGACCTATTTGAGTGACGGACCGGAAGCCAGTGTTGACAGCCACTGGCCTATTTGTGTCTGTGTCAAAACCAGTGAAGTTGGCACGTTGTGTAAATTGTAAATAAAAACAGAATACAATGATTTGAAAATCCTTTTCAACCTATATTCAATTAAATAGACTGCAAAGACAAAATACTTAACGTTCGAACTGAAAAACTGTATTTTTTGCAAATATTAGCTCATTTGGAATTTGATGCCTGCAACATGTTTCAAAAAAGCTGGCACAAGTGGCAAAAGAAGACTTAGAAAGTTGAGGAATGCTCATCAAACACTTATTTGGAACATCCCACAGGTGAACAGGCTATGGGAACAGGTGGGTGCCATGATTGGGCAGCTTCCATGAAATGCTCAGTCATTCACAAACAAGGATGGGGCGAGGGTCACTACTTTGCAAACTAATGCGTGAGCAAATTGTCCAACAGTTTGAGAACAACATTTCTCAATGAGCTATTGCAAGGAATTTAGGAATTTCACCATCTAAGGTCTGTAATATCATCAGAAATCACTGCACGTAATATTGCATGTCCGTGACCTTGGATCCCTCAGGCGGTACGGCATCAAAAACCGACATCAGTGGGTAAAGTATATCACCACATGGGCTCAGGAACACTTCAGAAAACCAGCCAGTAATTACAGTTTGTCACTAGATCTGTAAGTTCAAGTTAAAACTCTACTATGCAAAGCGAAAGCTATTTATCAACAACACCCAGAAACACCGCCGGCTTCGCTGGGCCCAAGCTCATCTAAGATGGACTGATGCAAAGTCTAAAAGTGACAACGTGTCGTAATGATGACGGACAGCTGGATAAAGAAAAAAATAAATACCAATAATGGTATCATTAGTCCACAATCTTCACAGTCTTTCTAGACCGACCCAGTTAGGAACCGGTACCAAAAAATACATCCCCGAGATATTATGGAAGCTCTGAAGACATTGCCCACAGTACACTAAAGTCTGTGAGCACCTTTAAGGGTATCATGAGGACACAAAGCTTTCAAGTGTTTCCTGTGTTTATTTCACACACGATTTCAAACAATGTTTATTGTGCACCTTAGACTGTAGGAATGTGCTGCTACATGGAGCAAATGAAACACTTATTTTGCCATCAGCAGGCTTCACATGCTAGCCGGTAGGTGTGTAATGGTATGTCATAACTACGGTTCGGTATGTACAGAAAAAAAATTCAATCAACTTGCAAGTAATTAAAGATGCTAAAACCAATCCAAAGTAGGTCAAGATCTTGTATTATAAGCTTCGGTGTATACGCTTTGTGTTATACGTGATGAAGCAAATTAGTGAACTAACTGTCCATTCATCTATTTTCTACTGTTTGTCCCTCTTAGGGTGGCTAGAGCCTATCCCAGATGCACTCGGGCGGGACGCGCGGTACACCCTGGACAAGTCGCCACCTCATCACTGGGCCAAAACAGATAGACAGACAACATTCACACTCAGATTCACAGACTAGGGACCATTTAGCGTTGCTAATCAACCTATCTCAGGTGCATGTCTTTGGAAGTGGGAGGAAGCCTGAGTACGGGGAGGGAACCCACACAGTCTGAGAAAGACCCCGAGACCATGCCACCATGCTGCCTGAGTACAAACTAATATTACTGTATATTTCATTAATAACACATTTGATGATATAATTATAAAATAACAGTCCTGATTGGTACTGTCAGAGGCCTATGCTGTACGTTGGCTTGTATGTCCTTTCCATGCCCTCGTTGTCGGAGTTTTGAATACATTTTAAGCTTTCCTGACTCCTCTTTGGATGTGGGAGGAAGCCCGAGTACGGGGAGGGAACCCACACAGTCTGAGAAAGACCCCGAGATCATGTCACCATGCTGCCTGTGTACAAACTAATAGTAGTGTATATTTAATTAATAACACATTTGATGATATAATAATAAAATAACAGTCCTGATTGGTACTGTCAGAGGCCTATGCTGTACGTTGGCTTGTATGTCCTTTCCATGCCCTCGTTGCCGGAGTTTTGAATACATTTTAAGCTTTCCTGACTCCTCAGCGAGATCACAATTACAGGATAACTTGCTGACACATTTGACCCGAACTTTGTCCGGCTTGAGGCACGGATTTGTTGAGACAAAACCTGAATTTCCCCCCGAGGATCAATGAAGTATCTATCTATCTATCTATCTATCTATCTATCTATCTATCTATCTCAAACAAGCAAAGTGGAAGCTATGCTAGCAGTTGAGGCCTAGTTTAACTGGTCAAGTCAACTTGAAGCTCTAATCAGACTGTGTATGTTTTTGGACAGATTTGGATAGATTTGTCCCTTTTTTCCTTATGAGTTCAGTGAAGCATCTTATAATGCTCTATTGCAGGCCTGTGCAATTATTTTGACTCAGGGGGCCAAATTTAGAAAAAAAAAAATGTGTCCGATGGCCGGTATATCTGATACTAATACAAAACCTCACAATAATGTCTAATTGCTAAAAAAAAAAAAGTTATGACAGACCGCCTGAAAAAACGGAATGGAATTTGAATTTTTTTTTCTGAAAGAAAGTACATGAAAATAAAGAATGTAGGATTTACAATATTAACTATGAACAATAAAACACTAAATATTGACAACATATGGACGTCACACCTACTCTCGATCAACATATTTTACAATCAAGTGAAACGCAACAATAACGTAACAAATACAGCGAAATATGAACACGAAGGGTAAAAAAATATCTGATGTATCACTAAGCTTTAGAACTTTGTTGTAAAAATCTCCTTCCACGTCTGTCCATGACACCCGCATTTCAGGCTGACACTCAGTGGAAACGCTCCCCACCCACACTGCTTGGTGCCTCGTCTGAGCTGCTGTGAGTTAGATTACCATAGTAACTAGTATATCATGCAAAAGCGCAGATTCCAACCATTGAAATACTTTGTAAAGTTCAAGACTTACGGTCATTTGAAAACATCTTTGCACATCATATTGGCACATTTACAGTTTTGATCTTAAAGGTCTTATTTGGGAATGTCCGGCAGGCCAGATTGAAAAGCTTAACGGCCCCAGGCCTTAATTTGCCCAGGTCTGCTCTGTTGTGATGAATCAAGTCTATACCGGGGACATAACAGTACATCACGTGTCACGCATGCAAAAAAATGTCCGACCATAACCAAATTAACTTTTATTGTTGATGTCTAATGTTATAATCTTGTCCAATTGTGTCCCAATTATGAAATACGACCGCACCAGAGTGTATTTCTCCTATTGAATGTTGCCACTGTATTACAAGTTTAAAATAGCACCTAATCTAACACTATTAATGAAAGACTGGAGCCATGACCGCTTCCTTGATCGTCTTTAGCTTAGACATAAACACAGGGCATTACAAATAGGCCTCCTATTTATTTTCCACAGGCTGTTGTTGCTGCATGGTCAACAACTTCCTGACTTTGACTCACCGTATAAACACTCGACTTCCCTGGGTTCTGTTTCCATGTATAGTTATCTCTCAAAGATCTCGTCTCAGGCTGAAAAAACCTGATGTTCACGTCAACTGTTCTGTAATCAGCAAGTAACAATAATAGCAATTGTCTTGGCAATTTAACGTAATGGCCTTTTTAAGTACGTAAGTGTGATATTCTACTTGAAGGTCATCGGCACTGCAACAAATTTGATGTCATGCTTCATATTTCCTCGAATACAGTTAGACTGCCCAGAATGTTGACAACATAGCATTGCGAGAGAATCAGTTGTCATAACTCAGCGACAGTAACACATTTGCAATGATTTCAACTTACGGCACGGGGCCCAAATCCGGCCCAAGAATGACACCATACCAGCCCCTGAGTTCTGTTCAAAACATGGAAGGAAAACTCTTCTGCAGCAATTTTCTAAAACCACTAGAGTTCTCCTGTTAAAGTTAAAGTACCAATGATTGTCACACACACACTAGGTGTGGTGAAATTGTTCTCTGCATTTGACCCATCACCCTTGATTACCCCCTGGGAGGTGATTTAACCCCCAATTCTAACCCTTGATGCTGAGTGCCAAGCAGGGAGGTAATTGGTCCCATTTTTATAGTCTTTGGTATGACTCGGCCGGGGTTTGAACTCACAACCTACCAATCTGAGGGCGGACACTCTAACCACTAGGCCACTGAGTTGTATAGAGGAACCTGGACCACTGGACATTTTAACCTTGCTCACAAACATAGAACACTGGGTTCCAAACTTGTGACTTCCATAACTGAGGCGTTCCTCAGACCACCCCTTAAAGCCCTCTCCTTTTTGGCAGTTACAAATGTTTTTTGGAATGTGATTTATGTAACCAAGGTGTTGCTGTGGCTTGTTTACTTCAGATGCAGTCTTTAGTCATTTGTTCAACTTCTTTAGTTATACTAATGGTGTTCCTCTAGGTTCCATCTTAGGTCCTCTCTTTGTCATCATTTCTGCTATTTGACTGGTGGCCTGTGAGTTCAGTTCAAAAAACGTTAGAGGGACTCACATTTTTGCTCACATTTCTGTCATAGAGATGATCTTTGACTATTGCAGAAAGTCCTTAGAGACAGTCAATCAATCAAAGTTGACTTATATAGCCCTTAATCACAAGTGTCTTAAAGGGCTGCACAAGCCACAACAGCATCCTCAGACCCTATAGCCGAGTGCGACTCAAACTATGACAAAAAAAATAGACCAAAATCAAAAGTCTACTGCAGAGGACGCTGGTTCTCCAGAATAGTGAATGTAGAAGTCCAGCCCCCAGTCTCCAGCTTTCTGGAAAACAATTTACTTGAACATCCTTGTCATAGATTGTAGTTAATCAAATTTCTAAAAGTGAATAATTCATGCCGTTTCTTTTTGAGCTTTAGATTGCCGGAATGTTTCCCTGACGGACACGTATTTAGTTGGAATTTCGTTGCCATACTTGCTCACTAAAAAAGGCCCTTTAAACTCTGCTGCAGCTTTAAGTGGATTAGCTTCACTGGAGGACGACACGCTATCTATTTCTTTCTTGTGTTCCTTTGTTCCATATTCCCACACATCGCTCGACAAATCATGCTGCATAAATATTAGGGAGTGCCCGAGAGGAGGTCACAAGTTGGATTCTGTGTCTACAAAGTACCGTATTTTTCGGACTATAAGGCGCACTTAAAATCCTTTCATTTTCTCAAAAATCAACAGTACACCTTATAACCCGGTGCACCTAATGTACAGAATAAAACTGGTTGTGCTTACCGACCCCAAAGCATTTGTATTTGGTACATAGGGTAATGATAAGTGTGACCAGCAGATGGCAGTCATACATAAGCGATACGTGTAGACTGCAATATGACGGCAGTAAACAACACCAAAACTTTAAATGTTCCATTGAAAAGAAATAACATTATACACGGCGCTCAAAAATCTGTCAAAATGGATTTAGTATGACTTTGAAGCCGCACCGCTTGATGGATTGTCGGTCCGGGGTTGGAATTGGGGGTTAAATCACCAAATGATTCTCGAGCGCGGTGCATGCTGCTGCTCACTGCTCCCCTTACCTCCCAGTGGGTGAACATGGGGATGGGTCAAATGCAATTGGACAAATTTCACCACACCCAGTGTGTGTGTGACAATCATTGGGACTTTAACTATAACTTTAACTTTAGCACTACGGCTACTGTAGTCAGAGATACAAGTATTACTATGGTGTGTGTATAAAGACCGCAAAATGGCACCCATTAGCAGACATATTATCCGGCGTTTGGTTTCACAATATTATGCAAAACCAACTTTTCTTAACTTCTGGTACCTGCTGATGTGTATTTTAGACATGCATAAGTCCTGAAATTTTGCGCAGGTCCGCCACTGTAGTCCGTGCCGATGCCGTAGTCGATAAGCTTCTTCTTTTCTTCTTGTTATGGGACATTCACCCTCTGCTGTTGCCATTTCTAATATAAAGTAGTGTAAAGTTCTAACTTATAACTGTCAGTATACACACTATGAAAGCGCTAAAAAACTACCAGTGCAGTGGGTTTACATAATTCACCCACGGAACTTTAGTTATTAGAGAGTTCCGGTCGGACGTTTTTTCACGGGACACATTTCCGGCATAGTTGTTGCACTCGTGAGCCATGGATGAGAAGATGCTGCTCTGTTGTTGATTGTGTGGTGTTCGGGTCTGTGGGACCCGTTTTCATTTTTTACTAAAAGAAAAATTATACAATTAATTATTTTTTCTAACTGAGACTCACTGACTTTGGCTCATTTCCCCTACACATTTGTATTACATAGAAGTGTGGAAATTGATGTTCTGTGTACCGCACCCACACACACACATACACACGCACGCACGCACACACACACACACACACACACACACACACACACACACACACACACACACACACACACACACACACACACACACACACACACACACACACACACACACGTACACACAAGTAAAACATGGCGTAGCGTTGAGGATTCAGGGAAATGCCACTTTTGAGGCGTCAACACTGGAGAATAACTCTAACTAACGCCATGTAAAAAAATAAAAAATAGTATGAAACATGTTATTAAATAAATGTAAAAATAAAGACTAAATAAAATATTAATACATTATATCCATCCATCCATCCATCTTCTTCCGCTTATCCGAGGTCGGGTCGCGGGGGCAGCAGCCTAAGCAGGGAAGCCCAGACTTCCCTCTCCCCAGCCACTTCGTCCAGCTCTTCCTGTGGGACCCCGAGGCGTTCCCAGGCCAGCCGGGAGACATAGTCTTCCCAACGTGTCCTGGGTCTTCCCCGCGGCCTCCTACCGGTTGGACGTGCCCTAAACACCTCCCTATGGAGGCGTTCGGGTGGCATCCTGACCAGATGCCCGAACCACCTCATCTGGCTTCTCTCGATGTGGAGGAGCAGCGGCTTTACTTTGAGCTCCCCCCGGATGGCAGAGCTTCTCACCCTATCTCTAAGGGAGAGCCCCGCCACCCGGCGGAGGAAACTCATTTCGGCCGCTTGTACCCGTGATCTTGTCCTTTCGGTCATAACCCAAAGCTCATGACCATAGGTGAGGATGGGAACGTAGATCGACCGGTATATTGAGAGCTTTGCCTTCTGGCTCAGCTCCTTCTTCACCACAACGGATCGATACAGCGTCCGCATTACTGAAGACGCCGCACCGATCCGCCTGTCGATCTCACGATCTATTCTTCCCTCACTCGTGAACAAGACTCCGAGGTACTTGAACTCCTCCACTTGGGGCAAGATCTCCTCCCCAACCCGGAGATGGCACTCCACCCTTTTCCGGGCGAGAACCATGGACTCGGACTTGGAGGTGCTGATTCTCATCCCAGTCACTTCACACTCGGCTGCGAACCAATCCAGTGAGAGCTGAAGATCCTGGCCAGATGAAGCCATCAGGACCACATCATCTGCAAAAAGCAGAGACCTAATCCTGCAACTACCAAACCAGATACCCTCAACGCCTTGATTGCGCCTAGAAATTCTGTCCATATAAGTTATGAACAGAATCGGTGACAAAGGGCAGCCTTGGCGGAGTCCAACCCTCACTGGAAACGTGTCCGACTTACTGCCGGCAATGCGGACCAAGCTCTGGCACTGATCATACAGGGAGCGGACTGCCATAATCAAACAGTCCGATACCCCATACTCCCTGAGCACTCCCCACAGGACTTCCCGAGGGACACGGTCGAATGCCTTCTCCAAGTCCACAAAACACATGTAGACTGGTTGGGCAAACTCCCATGACCCTCAAGGACCCTGCCGAGAGTATAGAGATGGTCCACAGTTCCACGACCAGGACGAAAACCACACTGTTCCTCCTGAATCCGAGGTTCGACTATCCGGCATAGCCTCCTCTCCAGTACACCTGAATAGACCTTACCGGGAAGGCTGAGGAGTGTGACCCCACGATAGTTAGAACACACCCTCCGGTTCCCCTTCTTAAAGAGAGGAACCACCACGCCTATCCAGAGGTACCGCCCCCGATGTCCACGCGATGCTGCAGAGTCTTGTCAACCAAGACAGCCCCACAGCATCCAGAGCCTTAAGGAACTCCGGGCGGATCTCATCCACCCCCGGGGCCTTGCCACCAAGGAGCTTTTTAACTACCTCAGCAACCTCAGCCCCAGAAATAGGAGAGCCGACCACAGACTCCCCAGGCACTGCTTCCTCATAGGAAGACGTGTTGGTGGGATTGAGGAGGTCTTCGAAGTATTCCCTCCACCGATCCACAACATCCGCAGTCGAGGTCAGCAGAACACCATCCTCGCCATACACGGTGTTGATAGTGCACTGCTTCCCCTTCCTGAGGCGGCGGATGGTGGTCCAGAATTGCTTCAAAGCCATCCGGAAGTCGTTTTCCATGGCTTCCCTGAACTCCTCCCATGTCCGAGTTTTTGCCTCTGCGACCGCTGAAGCCGCACACCGCTTGGCCTGTCGGTATCTGTCCGCTGCCTCAGGAGTCCTATGAGCCAAAAGAACCCGATAGGACTCCTTCTTCAGCTTGACGGCATCCCTCACCGCCGGTGTCCACCAACGGGTTCTAGGATTACTGCCACGACAAGCACCAACTACCTTGCGGCCACAGCTCCAATCATCCGCCTCGACAATAGAGGCACGGAACATGGTCCATCCGGACTCAATGTCCAGCACCTCCCTCGTGACATGTTCAAAGTTCTTCCGGAGGTGGGAATTGAAACTCTCTCTGACAGGAGACTCTGCCAGACGTTCCCAGCAAACCCTCACAATGCGTTTGGGCCTGCCAGGTCTGTCCGGCATCCTCCCCCACCAACGCAGCCAACTCACCACCAGGTGGTGATCGGTAGAAAGCTCCGCCCCTCTCTTCACCCGAGTGTCCAAAACATGAGGGCGCAAATCCGATGACACAACTACAAAGTCAATCATGGAACTGCGGCCTAGGGTGTCCTGGTGCCAAGTGCACATATGGACACCCTTATGTTTGAACATGGTGTTCGTTATGGACAATCTGTGACGGGCACAAAAGTCCAATAACAAAACACTGCTCGGGTTCAGATCCGGGTAGCCATTCTTCCCAATCACGCCTCTCCAGGTTTCACTGTCGCTGCCAACATGAGCATTGAAGTCCCCCAGTAGAACGAGGGAATCACCCGGGGGAGCACTCTCAAGTACTCCCTCGAGCGAATCCAAAAAGGGTGGGTACTCTGAGCTGCGGTTTGGCGCGTAAGCGCAAACCACAGTCAGGACCCGTTCCCCCACCCGAAGGCGGAAGGAAGCTACCCTCTCGTCCACCGGGTTGAACTCCAATGTGCAGGCTCTGAGCCGGGGGGAAACAAGAATCCAGCCCCTCTCGAGAGAACTGGTTCCAGAGCCCTTGCTGTGCGTCGAAGTGAGTCCGACTATTTCTAGCCGGAACTTCTCCACCTCGCGCACTAGCTCAGGCTCCTTCCCCCCCAGCGAGGTGACGTTCCACGTCCCAAGAGCTAGCTTCTGTAGCCGAGGATCGGACCGCCAAGTGCCCTGTCTTCGGCTGCCGCCCAGCTCACATTGCACCCGACCTCTATGACGCCTGCTATGGGTGGTGAGCCCATTGGAGGGGGGACCCACGTTGCCTCTTCGGACTGTGCCCGGCCGGGCCCCATGGGGACAGGCCCGGCCACCAGGCGCTCGCTATCGTGCCCCACCTCCGGGCCTGGCTCCAGAGGGGGGCCCCGGTGACCCGCGTCCGGGCGAGGGAAATCTGGGTCCTTTGTTTTTATCTTTCATGGAGGTCTTCGAGCTGGTCTTTGTCTGATCCCTCACCTAGGACCAGTTTGTCTTGGGAGACCCTACCAGGGGGCATAAAGCCCCCGGACAACATAGCTCCTAGGCACATTGGGACACGCAAACTCCTCTACCACGTTAAGGTGGCAGCTCAGAGAGGAATACATTATAACATAGATATAATAATAGTAGTAGTAATAGCAATAAATAAAGTAGAAAATAACATGATTAAAAAAATCAAAAAATATTTAATAAAAAAGTATTACATAAGAAGAGTTTAACATGATCAGTAAAAAGCCTGATTAACAAGGTGTGTATTTAATATATGAGACTTGTTTTTAACACTTTAATGACTGAAACCCTTTTGGGTCACGGGGACCCTTTCATGTTCACCAACATTTAGGCAAGCCCGAAAGGTTACAATCTGCATCGTATCTGTTATGAAAATGAAAAATATCAAAATGGCCCCCGTATGATTTCATTTTTTAGCGTGCGGCCCTCAGACGAAAAAGTCTGGACACCCCGGATCTAGATAATGAATATGTATGTGTATATGTATATATATATATATGTATGTAGAATTCATACAGTATATTGTGGTACCTGATTCTCACCAAGACACGGGATTGGGTTTGCAGCAAGCCGAAAAGGGCATTTATTGTACAAGTCTTTTTAGGAAGGGCGGGGTGTGGAAGTAGCAAACTTAAAGTGTCCATTAATAAACATAAATATCTCCCATCTGGGGCTCTCAGTCCTTCACACAGCACACTTCTTTAAAGGTCAAAGGTTATTGCCTATAAAACAAGAGAAACACAACATAAGTAAAACATTTCACCAGTAATGTCTTTAGTGGGGAAATAGTGGATGTCTCACTTACCGCCTGATGCACCTGCCTTGACATAGAGGAGAGCCAGACCTGAATGAGGCAGAGTTAAGTAGGGTTTGTAGCTGGGCCCCACCTGGCCGCACAGCTGGTGGCACTTCAGGCTGATTGAGCAGGTACAGGGGAATGTACCGCCCCTCGATGATGCGGCCAAGGCTGGGGCGTTGTCTTCCGTGTTCCACTCTGCCTCCATTCCCTGGCTCCTCCCCTGTGAGGTGCCTACCTGTCAGGCGGTGCTTGAGTGAGACTCCACAATATATACAACAAATGAATAGAACAGAATGTCTAAATGTAAACAATACATTTTGCTGCAGTGTTGTAGTCGCTCTGCAGCTGCATCAGTCTAATCTGGAGGTCAGCAACCCATGGCTCCAGAGCCGCTACGGCTCTTTAGCTCCATCCTAGTGGCTCCCTGGAGCTTTTTCAAAAATGTATGAAAATGGAAAAAGATGGGGGGAAAAATATTGTTTTTGTTTTAATATGGTTTGTTTAGGAGGATAAAAATGACACAAACCTTCTTAATTGTTAGAAATCCCACTGTTTCTATCAAACATGCTTCACTGATGAGAGTATTTGGTGAGCGCCGCTTTGTCCTACTAATTTCGGCGATCCTTGAACTCACCGTAGTTTGTTTACGTGTACAACTTTCTCCACCACTGCCGCAGAAAAACGTGTTTTATCCCACTCCTTCTTTGTCTCATTTTGTCCACCAAACGTTTCATACTGTGTGTGAATACATAGAGGTGGCTTTGTTGATGTTACTGACTAGTTGGAGTGCTAATCGGGCATATTTGGTCAGTGCATGACTGCAAGCTAATCGATGCTAACATGCTATTTAGGCTACCTGTATGTACATATTGCATCATTATGCGTCGTTTATAGGTATGTTTAGTTAATTTAATTTCCTTTACTTATGTCCTCTGTGTATTAAATTTATGTTTGCATGTCTCATGACACATTGTATTTATGTAATATTGGCTGCATTTCTGATAGCTATTTGTGTGCCATCTTGTTCCAGACCACAGCAAAAGTTACCCAGTTTGCAAAAAGACTGTTATAAATCCATGCGAAGAAGACAGACTGCCATTTCCTTTAACTTGGACACACACATCGATACCTTTGGCCATTCTGAGCCAGTCATTTCCAGAATGTATTTCACCCACTGTTGTGTTAATGTTTTCCAATACTGCACAAATGTGTCGAATAAATAATACTGTGGAGGTACTTCCCTGTAGTTCCACTGTTAGACACAGCACCGGAGCCAAGCGTATAGGTTTTAACAAGGTTGTATTCATCAGATTGTTTTCAGCAAGTTCTCTCTCAAGCAGGACACAACTTTTCAGCCACGCCCGTAACCTCTCTTCCCCTCTGCTCTCCGCCACCTACTGTTGAAGACAACAGATGATTAAATCACCACATACCACCTGTGAAATCTAATCACCTGCCAGCTGTGTCTCACCGTCCCGCACATGCCCCGCCCCTAGCCGATGGTGCTCCGCCCTCAACACTATTGACAGAGGCGGTGACCTTTGCTCCTGCAAGCGCGCTGATCACACTCTCTCTCCACAAATACATTTCAACATTTCTGTCAACGAAGATTTGCATCAGCCTGCGACACATAGTCATTTTGATAGTAGGCTAATATATAGCCAATATAGACACTTACATCATGTGTTGTCTTCAGTATAACACTTATATAAGACTCTTAAAGTAATTTTGATAGTAGGCTAATATAGCTATTATAGACACTTACATCATGTGTTGCCTTCATTATAACACTTACATAAGACTTTAAATTTTTGCGGCTCCAGACAGATTTGTTTTGTATTCTTGGCCCAATATGGCTCTTTCAACATTTTGTGTTGCTGACCCCTGGTCTAATCGAACACTGATTGTTCACCATCAAACATTAATATGTGATCCTGAGAAGTCCAACATGAGCAGCTGTGCTTGGCATCTACTGAACGCCCTCGCAAGCACGGCGTTTGTTTTAGCTGGTGACTCACCTCTCGAACACAAAAGCTCGACTTTCGGATGATAAACGGGGCTCTTCTTCCCAATGTGGGTCAAGGATCGGCCGTTTTTAACACCGCTCTATTGACAATGCTCGGTGTCACGTACGCACGTCTGTTTGTGCTTATTGGGCATTGGCATGAAACACTCGGTGTGTCTAAAGTGCATGATTGCAAGGCTTGTGTAACGTGGAATTTGGGAACAAAATGTGCATGATTCACCTTGCCTGAACAAGGTGACAGAGTGGAAGCTGAAACAAAAGGCCTCTTCACACCTCTGTCAATGATTCTGCATGTTGAGAGAAACACTCTGCAAGATTGAACATTTGGAATTGCGCCCTTTTGCACCAAGCTGGGTTGATATAATGCAGTCGGTTGTAACGTGCAGATAGCAACTAGTGCAGCAGACGAGACATAATTATTTCATGGTAGGTGGTCTAAGCTGTTTATAAACTGTTAGAGGATTACGTTTCCTCAGCGTTGCCGACTTATGGCATAAGGAGGTCAAACAGCAACATCGTGCAATTTATAGCAGCCATATGTGGAATGCGGATACTTATGTAAGACCAGTTTAGGTTTGTTTATTTAGTTTCTTGTTCAAACCCCCCCCCCCCCCCCCCTGTTCACTTCCTCCATGGGAACAATTTCCCAATTAAGGCGCCTTTTATGTGTCACGACCAGATAGAAAAAGACCAAAAAATCGTTTAGCAGCAAAACATGTCATTAAATTTAGGCAAGGATCGACTTTTAAACGCAGCCAGAAGTGGCTTCTAGAGAGCAGGCCTGGAAATGATCGGGTTCCATTAAGCCAATCAGGACGGCAGCGTGCACAGTGTTGCGTAACTTCAGCCGGGCCGCAGACTCAATAGTCTCCGCACGCAATATTACCCAGGCAGAGGGATTGAGCACACGTGTGTGTGTGTGTGTGTGTGTGTGTGTGTGTGTGTGTGTGTGTGTGTGTGTGTGTGTGTGTGTGTGTGTGTGTGTGTGTGTGTGTGTGTGTGTGTGTGTGTGTACATCACTGTGTATGCATGAGCCTCTGCCTTGTTTGACTGGGTTACCAAAGTGAGCGACATATAAAACAATACCGTATTTTCTGGACCATAGGGTGCACCGGATTATAAGACGCAGTGCCGATTAACGAGTCTATTCAGGTCTGTTTTCATACAAAAGGCGCACCGGATTATAAGGTGAATTGAAGGGGTCATATTATGAATTTTTTCTAAATTTAAAACACTATCTTGTGGTCTACATAACATGTAATGGTGGTTCCTTGGTCAAAATGTTGCATAGGTTATGTTTTACAGATCATCTTCAAGTCGCTTTCTGACAGTCGCTTCAGGATGCACCGTTTTGTGGGCGGTCTTATTCACGTGGCTCACCTTCGACAGTGTCTTCTCCCCGTCATCTTTGTTGTAGCGGTGTGTGTGTCTGTGTGTGTGTGTGTGTGTGTGTGTGTGTGTGTGTGTGTGTGTGTGTGTGTGTGTGTGTGTGTGTGTGTGTGTGCGTGTTTTCGTCCCTTCTTTCTTCATTTTTTTTCATCTTTAATGCATTTTGTGTTGCCACTTGCCTGTGATTGAGGAGGGCTATATAAAAAAAAGTTTGATTGATTGATATACAAAAACACTTAAAATATCCATAGCTCAACTTCAGATCCATCTGTTGACAATAACGTTTACAATTGTTGGTGTTTAATGCCCTTTTTGCCAAAGAAAACACAAAATATGCAATGTTTTCCCCCCAAAAAATGTTCAAAGTGGAACAATTGATGTGAAGTAATTGGAGCCTTAAATAGGTCAATAATACATAGCAACACTGCTTTTTATTCGTTATTATTTTTAAACAATGACAGTTAAAAATGATTAAGTTATCAGGGGATCCAAAAGGCCCCCACTCATACAAGTGTTAAAAATAAGTCATACCAATAGACACTATTTTTACTTCCGCATCTGTCGATTATACATTTTTATTATTTTTTGATCTATGCCAGTATTGTAAGTACAAATAAAAGCATATACAGTCGTGGTCAAAAGTTTACATGCACTTGTAAAGAACATAATGTCATAGTTGTCTTGAGTTTCCAATAATTTCTACAACTCTTATTTTTTTGTCATAGAGTAATTGGAGCACATACTTGTTGGTCACAAAAAACATTCATGAAGTTTGGTTCTTTTATGAATTTATTATGGGTCTACTGGAAATGTGACCAAATCTGCTGGGTCAAAAGTATACAATGTTAATATTTGGTTACATGTCCCTTGGCAAGTGTCTGTCACACCTGGGTGAAGTATTGTTTGGGTTTTGTGTTATGTGCGGCTTCTGTACGCACACACGAGTGAATGCAACGCATAATTCATCAACAGCCATACAGGTTACACTGAGGGTGCCAGTATAAAAAACTTTAACACTATTAGAAATATACGCCACACTGTGAATCCACACCAAACAAGAATGACAAACACATTTCGGGAGAACATCCGCACCGTAACACAACATAAACACAACAGAACAAATACCCAGAATCCTTTGCAGCACTAACTCTTCCGGGACACTACAAAATACACCCCCGCTATCACCAACCCCCCCCACACACACACACACATCTTGTAGCGTCCCGGAAGAGTTAGTGCTGCAAAGGGTTCTGGGTATTTGTGCTGTTGTGTTTATGTTGTGCTACGGTGCGGATGTTCTCCCGAAATGTGTTTGTCAATCTTGTTTGGTGTGGATTCACAGTGTGGCGTATATTTCTAACAGTGTTAAAGTTTTTTATTCGGCTACCCTCAGTGTAACCTGTATCGCTGTGATGAAGTCGGGGTGTGGTGGGGGCGTGGTTGGGGGCGTGGCTAAATTCACCAAGTCAAGTATTTCATAGATTATATATATATATATATATATATATATATATATATATATATATATATATATATAAGAAATATTTGACGTTCAGTGAATTCTAGCTCTATATATATATATATATATATATATATATATATATATATATATATATATATATATATATATATATATATATATATAGCCCTGCGATGAGGTGGCGACTTGTCCAGGGTGTACCCCGCCTTCTGCCCGATTGTAGCTGAGATAGGCTCCAGCGCCCCCCGCGACCCCAAAGGGAATAAGCGGTAGAAAATGGATGGATGGATATATATATATATATATAAAATAAATACTTGAATTTCAGTGTTCATTTATTTACATATATACACACACATAACACTCATCTACTCATTGTTGAGTTAAGGGTTGAATTGTCCATCCTTGTTCTATTCTCTGTCACTATTTTTCGAACCATGCTGAACACCTCTGATGATGCATTCTGTGTGGCACGCACAAAAGTGCTGTCATCAAATGCACTAGATGGCAGTATTGTCCTGTTTAAGAGTGTCACAACATTGCTGTTTACGGCAGACGAACTGTTTTACGGTATACAAAAACGTGACTGCTGTTGTTGTGTGTTGTTGCCGCGCTGGGAGGATGTTAATGAAACTGCCTAACAATAAACCCATATAAGAAACCAAGAACTCGCCCTCCATCATTCTACAGTTATAACGTTATTGGGCAGGTATGCTGTTTATGTTGTGGGACTCAGGTCCATGAGGACCTGAGTTCGCCTGAATTTCGGGAGATTTTCGGGAGAAAATTTGTCCCGGGAGGTT
This sequence comes from Nerophis lumbriciformis, assembly GCF_033978685.3. Lineage (NCBI taxonomy): Eukaryota > Metazoa > Chordata > Actinopteri > Syngnathiformes > Syngnathidae > Nerophis > Nerophis lumbriciformis. The sequence goes on from NC_084583.2 coordinate 5,559,533, forward strand.
TTCGGGAGAGGCGCTGAATTTCGGGAGTCTCCCGGAAAATCCGGGAGGGTTGGCAAGTATGAGTGTATGTAAACTTTTGACCACAACTGTGTGTGTGTGTGTGTGTGTATGTACGTATATGAATCAATCAGAATTTTAACATTGCATATCATCTTCGGTTGGGATTCGATTACAGTACGCATATTTACCAGGTGAGCACTTTTGTTTTTGTTTTGGGTTTTTTCCGAGAATTTAATTTTCAGTTACATAACACAGTAGTATTACATGTGTACACACATTGACATATATACAGTATAACAAAACAAATGGGAACACACTCTTAAGAGATGCTAGTAACAACATACATTATGCTATCTTCTTAGCAAAAGTTGACAATGTTCGCTGTCCCTCAAAAATGTAATGCCATTTTCTTACTTTCTGATGCAGAAATCAAACGTCTACCTTCTTTAAATGTGAAGCCATAATCCTCTAGTTCTGAGTCCTCCCAAATAATAAAATATATTTTCATAATTGCTTCGAAATAATTCCAAACTGTTACTTTCTTTCTCAAAAATTTCAAATTTGAAAAGTCCCACGTTTACCCTTGTTGCGTTCCTTTATGGCCAAATATTTGTTCTCCAACTAACACTGTGTGTCACTCGAGGCAATGAGAATATCAGAACATTCTTGTTTTAGTCTTATCAATGACAGAGCAGGAAGGTGCTGGGAATATGTTTTTGGTCAAATTTCTTATGCAGCAGGCTGTCGTTCATTAATTGACATTCAGACAGCTATATAGGCAACACTCCAATAAATGTAGAGTGATACAGAAACATCCTCACCCTCTCCTTCTTTCCTGTAACTTTTTTTCCCCGAGCTGACAAGTTTCAACCCTCTCTCTCACACACATATTACGATTATATGTGATAATGCTTGTTCAAGGTGGGTAATGAGTCATTAGCAGCTTAGAAGAGAGGGTGTGGAGTCAAGTGGGTACATGCCGTGACAAAATAAATGTTGGGTTTAATGTCATAATTAAAATAATGATGATTCGGAACAATTAGGATTTGTTTGTTCTTATAAGAGTATCGTTTTGGATTGCACACTACAAAACCCAAAACCAGTGAAGTTGGCACGTTGTGTGATTCGTAAAAAAAAAAACAGAATACAATGATTTACACATTCTTTTCAACCTATCAATTGAATAGACTGTAAAGACAAAATACTTAACTTTCGAACTGGAAAACTTGGTTATTTTTTAAAAATATTAGCTCATTTGGAATTTGATGCTTGCAACGTGTTTCAAAAAAGCTGGCACAAGTGGCAAAAAAGACTGAGAAAGTTGAGGAATGCTCATCAAACACTTATTTGGAACATCCCACAGGTGAACAGGTTAATTGTGAACAGGTGGGTGCCATGATTGGGTATAAAATCAGCTTCCATGAAAAGCTCAGTCATTCACAAACAAGGATGGGGCGAGGGTCACCACTTTGTGAACAAATGCGGGAGCTTAAGAACAACCAGCCACTATTGCAAGGAATTTAGGGATTTCACCATCTACGGTCCGTTATATCATCAAAAGGTTCAGAGAATCTGGAGAAATTACTGCATGTAACATTGAATGCCCGTGACCTTCGACCTCTCAGGCGGTACTGCATCAAAAACCGACATCAGTGTGTAAAGAATATCACCACATGGGCTCAGGAACACTTCAGAAAACCACTGTCAGTAACTACAGTTTGTCGCTACATCTGTACGTACAAGTTAAAACTCTACTATGCAAAGCAAACCATTTATCAACAACACCCAGAATCTTCGCCGGCTTTGTTGGGCCCGAGCTCATCTAAGATGGACTGATGCAAAGTGGAAAAGTGTTCTGTGGTCCACATTTCAAATTGTTTTTGGAAACTGTGAACGTCGTGTCCTCTGGAACAAAGACGAAAAAAAGCCAAGTTCAAAAGCCAGCATCTGTGGTGGTACGGAGGTGTATTAATGCCCAAGGCATGGGTAACTTACACATCTGTGAAGGCACCATACATGCTGAAAGGTTTTGGAGCAACATATGTAGCCATCCAAGCAACGTTATCATGGACGCCCCTGCTTATTTCAGCAAGACGATGCCAAGCCACGTGTCACAACAGCGTGGCTTAATAGTAAAAGAGTGCAGGTACTAGACTGGCCTGCCTGTAGTCCAGACCTGTCTCCCATTGAAAATGTGTGGCGCATTATGAAGCGTAAAATACGACAAGGGAGACCCGTGCTGTACATCAAGCAAGAATGGGAAATAATTCCACCTGAAAAGCTTCCAAAATTGGTCTCCTCAGTTCCCAAACGTTTACTGAGTGTTGTTAAAAGGAAAGGCCATGTAACAGAGTGGTAAAAATGCCCCTGTGCCAACTTTTTTGCAATGTGTTGCTGCCATTAAATTCTAAGTTAATGATTATTTTCCAAAAAGAAAAATTAGTTTCTCAGTTCGAACAATAAATATCTTGTCTTTGCAGTCTATTCAATTGAATATAAGTTGAAAAGGATTTGCAAATCATTGTATTCTGTTTTTATTTACTAATTACGCAATGTGCCAACTTAACTGGTTTGGAGTTTTGTTGAATCATATGGTCTGGAAATATTGATCAATGAAAACAATGAAAACAATCTATTGAAAACAATGAAGTCACATGACTGTTTGCACTTGATGGTGGTTCTTTAACTTAAATATAGAAAGGTCTGTTCCACTGCCATGTTTATCTCTTTACACGAGAAATGAATGAAGGTCAGCCACGGTCAGAGCTGTCCTGAACATAAGGTCACCATATGATTGCATGTTTCAAGTAAAACACTACAATGTGCAAGGAGCATTCTATATATACTCAGTACCATGCAGTAAACTAAACATTTTTCATCGACCCATGAGGGATGTTGTTTTTGAGCTGGACAGTACAAACTCTGCCTTGTTCGAGTGGACGTGCACCAGATGTTGACCAGAGAGAGGGAGATGGACGGGGCGGCCCAAAAGAAATGAAGAAACCATCAAAATTGTCCAAGAAATTTGCCGAGCTTAAACTTCAGTCTGTGTAGGATTCAGTTATGTCACAACTTGACAGGTTCAGAGTTTGTTTTCTCATGTTCCTGTATTTTGTTTTATTTCCTGTCCGGCTCTCTTGTTTTGGTTTCCACTTCCTATTTGTCTCTTTGTTTCACCATTTTCAGACTGGGCACTGGTTTCCTCACCTGTTCCTGGTTGTCTGCAGGATGTCAGCCCTGTCCTCTGACTTTTGTGAGTGCACTTCTGCTTTGCTTTGTTGTTTTGTGGCTGTGCCACCGAGAGCTGTTAGCTTTCCGTGCACTCCCTAGCTGTGCTAGCTTTTGTTTTGTGCTAATAAATTACACTACCTGCACGCCTTCTCCTGTCTCTGCATATTGGGGTCAGACCAGAACGTATCAAGTTATCCTGATACGTTAGAGATGCCACCTCGGTAGAAGCACTCTAGATTTTAAAATAGACAGTTTTTGACCAGTTGACCTGCCGCTTCTCTTTTTTGCTCCCCTCTCTGGTATGGAGAGATAACCAGGTGGCAGTGAATAATCCCTGGAGAGGTACCAGTCTAGAGGAAGCGCTAGCTGTTCTAAGAAGTGATAACACCGATAACAAGGATGAAGACCTCCTATGACCCTCTGCTTGGACTCTTACATTATCATGAATGTAACAACTCAATAACTGTACCCACTTGGCATCCATTGCAGCCAATCACTCAGCAGGGGGGGTATTTGCGGCCCCTTCCCAAGGTTTCTTCTCTCCCATTTTGGGCTTTTGAGTTTTTCCTTGCCAGGCTGTGGGTTCAGATTGGGGGATGTTGTGGTTTGTGAAGCCTTTTAGGCACTTAGGCCATATAAATAAACTTTGATTGATTGATTGATTGATATTGCATTCAAGTCATGTTCTTTCCAAAATATGCTCAAAATGTTTACCGTATTTTTCGGACTATAAGTCGCAGTTTTTTTCATAGTTTGGCCGGGCTCCGGTGCGACTTATATATGTTTTTTTCCTTCTCTATTATGCATTTTCGGCAGGTGCGACTTATACTCCGGTGCGACTTATACTCCGAAAAATACGGTATATGTCACACAAAAATGTCAATAACTCGAAAACATTCCTCTTTGGGATCATAGAATTAAGATTTTGCATAGTCCCACTTTCTCTATATTTCTAAATCCAGTCAAAAACGTTGCTTTTTGATGCAGCATGACGACACCAAAACTTTATTCTGAAAAATTGCTTGCACTACAGCAGTGATCCTCAACAGGCGGACCGCGGTCCATGTCCGGACCCAGCGACGTGTCCGTCCGGACCCAGCACAAATTAAAGTAAAAAAAAATAAAATATTAGTTTTTTTTTATAATTATAATTATTATAAAAATATATAATAATTGTATTTATCTTTGAGTTATTGCTAGCGCAAGTCAACGTTATTTGTTGTTTTTAGTCAAATATCTCCACGTTTCGTTTACACTTCTCCGTGTCTCACTCACTCCGTCTCTCTCTCTCTCTCTCTCAGAGAGAGAGAGAGACGGAGACGGAGACGGAGTGAGAGCGAGAGAACGCCACTCTGATTGGTTGATTCCGGGGTATGGGTTGTCATCTCTATCACAACGACGTGCTGATAGGCTGTTACCACCTGGGTCATACACATGTGCACAGTGCATGAACCTTTCGCTGCAGGCACACAGTTGTCTCGTAACGCTACTTTGCTAACTGTTCAGTCGTCAGTCACTGAATGTCAATCAAATCACAAATCACAATGGCATGCTCCAAGTTGGCTCAGGCTGGTAAAAGAAAGGTGGACAGGGAAAACCGACGTTTCAAGGAAGAATGGACAGAGCAATATGTTTTCATCCTACCTACTGCAAGTACCAGACCAATGTGTCTAATATGCAACAGTACTGTTGCTCTGGTGAAAAGTGAAAATCTGAAACGTCACTATCTGAAAGAGCACCGCGAATTTGAAGAGACATTTCCTCATGATTCAGAGCTAAGAAAAAAAGAAATCACGAGGCTGAAAAAGTCATATGAAACATCAAGCAAGATTTTTGTTAAATCTATGACACAACAACAAATAGCAACAGAGTGCTCACTCAGAGTGGCAAGGGTTTTGGGTAAACACAAGAAGCCATTCTCTGATGCAGAAATAATTAAAGAATGCTTGACTGAAGTGATGGGTGCCATGTTTGAAGGCAAAGAAAATGAGGAAATGACAGCTAAAATAAATCAAATCCCACTCTCTGATGCCACAGCTACCAGACGTCTTGGCTTCAACCCCAAGAGCCCAATTCTCCCATTGAGCAGCTGTGTTTTACACAATGGGGATGTACTGTACCATAATTATATTTGCACATGAATGAGATCTGTTGAGGTCATTTGTTTACCAGGGATAGGAGAGTTGTGTTTAAAAGTATTTATTTTTTGTTAAAACTGAAAGTTTTATTTAAGTTCTTATTTATTTTTGTTTCAAAGAAAATCTTTCATGTATTTTATTGGATATTTATTTTATTTTTGTTAATTTTAAGAAAATGTTAAACTACTACCTACCTCCTGCTACTATATAAGCTTGACCGATTATAAACGGACCCAGCCTGTTTCAAAAAAATATTTGTGGACCTTCAAGATTTGTACTTGAGGACCCCTGCACTACAGTGTATGATTTGTTGGGGGAAAAAAGACCTCCAAGACTTTAGCTGGGTTGCAATCACGTGACCGAGAGCTCCATTAGGCTACTGTTTGTTTACCTGAATCAGTGCAGATTTGAGCGTATGTTGAAAGGTTTCGAGGCAAATATAAAAGCAATAATTTTTTTTAAATGTGATGGAGTGGATTTTTACACCACGCATTCGTGCATTGCCAAAAAACGTATTTGATTGACATAATGAGTGCCGTGCTGCTGTGATCGGGATGCTAATGAGGAAAAGGATACGTTTTTTTGCAGTTGATTTCCTGCTACTAATATTAGTCTCATCTACAATTCATGTCTGCAGTTGTTTTCATTGTGTGAAGTTCGTATTTTGTCTCATTATTTAGCTCTAAATGTCCCTGTTGTTCAGCAATGTTTGCTAGCAATATCAAGATTCGGTATATGCTGGTGAGCCTACGCACAACAACAACTAAGCTTTTTGTTTCTTTTATGAAAATCAGGAAAGAAAATACGTTGGATTGGACCAACAATCACAATATTTATTACTAGGACTTAACATTATGATAGTTTATTTGCACAAGCAGGTTTTTTAGTTATATTTAGGCACAGCAACCACAAAAGAATACAAACTAATGCCATCTCTTTACCTTTCCTTATGTTTAGTTCTGCTCTCCAACACTACTAATATAGAATAAACTGGATTGCATCACAGAAAGTTTTTTAAACAAATCAAATGTTCAAATAAACATCTTACAAAGTGATCTCTGCAGACACAAGCATGGTCCGATTGTATTCCACAAGATGATGAAAGTGATATTTTTAGGAGCCATTTCCTTGTTTTTTTCCCCTGACTTTATTACGTTCATGAACCACTTCTTTCGGGACTCCATTAAAGCTCTTTCCTTGAACGACTGGTACACCCAAGAACATAACAGCAATATGGCATTTTCTGCTCAAACTCTACACTCACTCTCACTTGTTTTAATGCTACGCTCAAGCTGACCATCCTGTGAATTAAGCAGCGAAGAAGAAAAATGGCCATGAGGTCATATTATGCAACCCAGCAATTGTTCCAATATAATATGAACAAAGTCGACTTGTACGCTGCAAAAAGAGCTGACAGAATATAAAATTAAAATAATAGATTTTAGGTAAAAAAAAACAAGAAAAAAAAACCTAATAGCTATGGAAATTATCTGTTCAGTTTGTTAATTTGCCTTGATAATACATCCTAAATTAAGGTTTCTATATCTCGACTTTTTTTAGCTAAGAATTAGTATTTTATTCTGAAAACAAGCATCATTCAGCTTCCAATTATTAGGGATGTTGCAGAATCTTTTAACAAGATTTTCCATGTTGGGAAAACCAAGATATCTTAATTGAATTTAAAAAAAAAAAAAAAAAAAAAATTAAAAAAATCTTATTTATATCTTATATCTTATTTGAATAGTTATTTGTTTAGTTTTTAGAGTAGAATAGACAAAATATAACTATTGCTGGTAAAATTAACATTACGCTGTAAAATCAATGACTAAAAATAAGTAAATGGCTCTCAAAACTAGGGAAATTTCTTGAAAAAAAATTGTAAATCTTGGCAAGTGGCAAATAATCTGCAGTTATACTCTAAAAATTAAGAAAACTTTAATTAACAGATTTATTTGAAGTTTTGTGGGTTCTGGTTGTTTATATATATATATATATATATATATATGTATATATACACGGTTGCCCTTGCGTGGGTCCTCCAGACCACCAAGCATTGCCATGCGAACCCGAATCAGGGTTACAATAGAGTCTTTATTTTTAATTGCAGGTTGCTTTCCAGCAATTGTCCTTTGTCGCTCTCGCTCTGGCTCGTGCTCTCGCTCCAGCTTCAACAACGTTTCTCCTCCCGGCTGCTGCTTATACAGAGCGACAGGTGATCACCTGGGCCATCTACGCACCTGTCGCTATATATATATATATACATATATATATATATATATATATACATATATATACATATATATATATATATATATATATATATATATATATATATATATATATATATATATACACAGTATATATATATATATATGTTTTAATAATAAACAAACACTGTTGGTTTTACTAAACAAACCCATATTCTGTGCATGTTCAGGAGCCAAATAATACTCCCAAACAAAAACTGCAGCTCGAAAGTCAGTGCCTCGTTCTTGCACAGGCTTGTAGCTTTCATGCAAAATAAACCGGTTTTTCAGGGCAAAGAGGTTGTTGTGGCAGACACTGTAACACACATCACTTGAGGCGAGATCAAGTAATGAGTGTCCCTGCGCTCCGAAGGTGTGAAAAGGAATGTGCTACAGGGCAGACTCCCTTACTTTTATCTAACTGTGTATGTTTGTCTGCATTATTGATCTACTTTTCATCCTTGCCGCCACACCCCTCAGTGTGTTCTACTTCATACACACACGGTTCCTTCTTGCCAATGGCTATTATCCCCCAGAGGTCAAGTTGTGTCGCGTCTGCTGTAAATAATCATTATGTCAACCTTGCAGCCTGTCTGTTTGGGGGGCTATTTTTGATCATGGCGACACATAGTTAGGGTTGACTTATAGCCATGTGCAGAAAAGAAAAAAGTGTCAGTTAGTAGCTTCAAATCTAATGTCACCACCTGTCATTTGAGTTTTTGTTGACAAAACATCACTGGTAAATAATGCAACGTTCTGTCATGACAAATTGCTCATAAATCAATGCAATAATTATTCAAACTAATCAGCATTTTCCAATGCAACTTTTCCAATCGATCCACAAATTAATGTTCCGTCCCGAGGGGCTCGGGTTCAGGCTTCCTTTTACCCAGTGACAGATTTCAAAATGGTATTTCATTACCGTGAGAATGTACACTATGTGCTTCTTGCACGAAGGCGAGCGCATCAGTCTTTTTGGAAATCTGTCAAAGGCATCATTCCATCGTCCGCTCCCATCTGTCCGTCTGCGGCGCCTCCTCCCCTCCCCGGGCCGGCCGTCAGTACCAGAGCCGAGCAGCTGGGAATGTTGTTTGCCGGTGTGTGTCCCGGGCAAATCGACACCTCGTAGCCTCAAAGCTCGCCGATGGGTAATAATGACAAATGATTTACAGAGATAAGGTTGAGAATAAACTATTTTATGGACTCTTTTGAAGGCCCAGATTATTATGAACAATTTTAATACTGTGATTATTAGAAATGTCCTGATCCAATGATGATATTGGTACAGCATCAGCAAAAAAAAAACACTATCGGCTTGCATCTGAAATCTCCGATAGAAGCAGTCCTCCAATAAGCACGCAGATTTGGTCTTTTATTTTATTTTATTGGAGTCCTTTATGAAAGGTAAACACGGTAGGCTATAAGCTACTGGGAGCTAGCAGCTACACAACAGTTAAGCAAACACCGTATTTTCCGAGCTGTAGGGCGCACCGGTATTCAAGCCGCACCAACAAAATTTTAGAAGGAACTAAATATTTTGACCAGGTATAAGCCGCAGACATATACTGTTACAAAAGATTTAGTAAATATTTATACACATACCTTAATTGTTTCCCACCGGTGCCTGTGACAGGGCAGTAAAATGGTCGCTCAAACAAAACAGAAGTCATCGTCATGGACTCACTAGCTGCGGAAGCTAGCTTTCCAATCAGCTAAACAGACTCAATAACTCCACGGTGACGTTTTGGTGGATTTACGAGACTGAATCATTACAAAAAGAATGCCATTGTAAGTTAAAAAAGTTAAAGTTAAAAGTTAAAGTCCCAACGATAGTCACACACACACTAGGTGTGGTGAAATTATCCTCTGCATTTGACCCATCCCCATGTTCACCCCCTGGGAGGTGAGGGAAGCAGTGAGCAGCAGCGGTGGCTGTGCTCGGGAATCATTTGGTGATTTAACCCCCAATTCGAACCCTCGATGCTGAGTGCCAAGCAGGGAAGCAATGGGTCCCATTTTTATAGTAATGACACTAACACAGACACTTGTAAACGTGTTAGCATATTTGCTAATGTTAACAACGCTAGCTTGAGTACTTTATGATAGCATGTACAAATATGCATGAAAATGAAAGGAAACAGCAGGCGGTCTTCTTTTAATAGATTTATTACAATTTTTGGCAAGCTAGGTAATGTTTGCTGTGGTCTGGAACAACATGGCACACAAACAACTATCTGAAATGCAGCCAATATTACATACAGATAATGTGTCATTAGACATGCAAAACTAAATTATATACAAAGAGGATAAAAGTCAAGGATATTAAATGAGCTCAAATAGACCTACAAATGAGGCATAATGATGCAATATGTACATACAGCTAGCCTAAATAGCATGCTAGCATGGATTAGCTTGCAGTCATGCACTGACCAAATATGCCTGATTAGCACTACACACAAGTCAATAACATCAACAAAGCTCACCTTTGTGAATTCACGCACAGCATGAAACTTTTGATGGACAAAATGAGACAAAGAAGGAGTGGAAGATTTTACATGTAAACAAACTGTTGCGTCACAGTCCACACTATGGTGAGTTCAGGAACCGCCGAAATTAGTAGGACAAAACGATGTTCACCAAATACTCTCATCAGTATTTGGTCAAACATATTAGACAGTGAGCTTTCTAACAATTGGGAAGGTTTGTGTCATCTTTGTCCTCAAATAAAAAACATACTAAAACAAAAAAATATTTTTTATAATTAATAATTTGCAATCATTTTTTAAAAATGATGACCCCCGGACTATACTATACGTACTAGTTCCTAATAAATTTTCATCTGTTCATGTCCCGTGGATGCAAAGTAGGATCAAATAATGACCACATACAAACATGTACTCGTGATAATAATTAAGGCATTCTGGAATAAAGTGTAGTTGTGAGTTTAGCACTTGAAACACAGCATGTGTTTGACGCTCGAGGTTCAGAATATGTGTCAGCGTGTTCATTTGTGTGGAAAAGTAATAAAAATGTGTTATGTCATACATTCACTGTGCAGCATGCGGCGTCGAAGCATTTACTTTGCACATAAGAAGTAATATGTGTTGGAAAGAATAATTATTTGTGTCATATATTTCCCTTCAATCAAACCAATTGAAGAACATGGCAATCTGCAGACAGGAGAAGCTTGAAGGCAGCAGAAAAAAAATAAAAATCATTTAGCGGCTGTCACTCATCCTCAAGCCTAACCCTTTTGGAATGTTTGCGTGTGAGAAGTTATTTAGATTGAGACAAAGTATGTCGGTGCAGACGTCTACAGCAGCTTATTAACCTTCCCTTTGTGACTGACATGCTCGTAAATGTACATGTAGAACAATCAAAATAATTAATGTTTTAATAGTGATTGTGCAGTCAATGGTGCAGCATTTGACTTCTAAGTGTCACCTTTTTGCAGAGGAAAGAACCTGTGCAGAAGCACGTTCCGAGGTGACTGGTGGGACTTCAAAGCAAAACCGCCCACGTGGTCACGGAGTAGCAGACAGCGAGTCAGGTAAAGATTTGACCCGCTGGCCCACACCAGAACCTGATCTGCCCCACGACCGTGCAGTCAAAAGACTGTCGCGTTTACAACCCTGGGGGAGAGCGCTAAATACATACTGTACCGAACATACTGTACCATCAGGCAAAAAAGGACCAACAGGGGTTGGACTCCCTGCTTGGAAATGAATGAAACAGATGTGAAGTCAAAGGAACGAAATGCTTTTATTTTTTTGCTTTGTATTAGGATCATAGAGTAAGAAATGTTATTGAGCACAAACTGTCACGACAGGGTTTTCGCAGCTTACTGCGGGGTTCGTTCTCCCGGGATACAGACGGACCACTCCGGACAAAGCGTGCAGGTAGGAACATGATTTATTCCTCAAAATATCAAAGTCGTACAAAAAACGAAAAACAAGTCGCACTCGAAGCTAATGCTACTATTTAGCCTTGGACTATGGACAAGGAATACTCACTAAGTGTGGCATGAACAAACGAAACTTACGTAACAGGTTGCATGAAGCAAACAATGACGCCAGGCCGACTGACCGGCAAAGGCAGGCTTAAATAATGCCTCTGATTAGTGCTCGAGAAGCAGGTGAGCGGGCGAACACTAATCAGAGACAGGTGGAAATAATAAGTAACCATGGTTACTAAAACAAACAAGGGTGCACAAAAACAGGTACTCATGGAGTCCAAAACTAACAGAACATAACAAAACATGATCCGGACCACGAATCATGACACAAACAATCTTTTTCTCGCAGTATTCTCACAGACTGATGAACCTTGATTTACCTATATTGGTGATTGGTGGTTAGAATTATACCTCTCTTGGAAAACCCCAATTTTTTGTACTTGTGGTGACCCTCAGGGTTCCGTCTCAGAGCCCCTTGATCTACAAACCCCAAAACCAGTGAAGTTGGCACGTTGTGTAAATCGGAAGTAAAAACCGAATACAATGATTTGCAAATCCTTTTCAACCTATATTCAATTGAATAGACAGCAAAGATAAGATACTTAACGTTCAAACTGGAAAACATTGCTTATTGCAAATTTTGAGGCCTGCTACATGTTTCTAAAAAGCTGGCACAAGTGGCAAAAAAGATTGAGAAAAGTTGAGGAATGTTCATCAAACACTTATTTGGAACATCCCACAGGTGAACAGGCGAATTGGGAACAGGTGGGTGCCATGATTGGGTATAAAAGCAGCTTCCATGAAATGCTCAGTCATTCACAAACAAGGATGGGGCGAGGGTCACCACTTTGTGAACAAATGCGCAAGCAAATTGTCGAACAGTTTAAGAACAACATTTATCAACCAGCTATAGCAAATTATTTTGGGATTTCACCATCTACGGTCCGTAATATCATCAAAAGGTTCAGAGAATCTGGAGAAATCAGTGCATGTATGCGATGATATTACGGACCTTTGATCCCTCAGGCGGTACTGCATCAAAAAGCGACATCAGTGTGTAAAGAATATCACCACATGGGCTCAGGAACACTTCAGAAAACCACTGTCAGTAACTACAGTTGGTCGCTACATCTGTAAGTGTAAGTTAAAACTCTACTATGCATAGCTAAAGCCATTTATCAACAACACCCAGAAACGCCGCCGCTGAGAAAATTACGTTTCTCAGTTGGAACATTAATTATCTTGTCTTTGCAGTCTATTCAATTGAATATAAGTTGAAAAGGTTTTGCAAATCATTGTATTTTGTTTTAATTTACAAATTACACAACGTGCCAACTTTACTGGTTTTGGGTTTTGTACTTAAGTTGGTTCACAAATCCCTCCAAGCTCATGTCAACAATGCCAAAAAAAAAAAAGTTTCCTCTAACAATTTTTGGAATGGTTACAGTGACACCTCCGGATACGAGGTTTCCAAAGTACTTGTCTGTCGCATTGGCAACGAGCCAGTTGTTTCTATCATGTCGTAGACTGTGCCTTCTTTCCCGATTTACAGAGACCTTGAGGTGGTAGAGCTCGTTGATCGGGAGCTGAGGGTGACCAGGTGGCTATGCAGATGGGGTCTCTGACAATGTTAATGGGTGTTCGCTTTCCTGGTGGTCCTTCAGGGAAACCCCTCCCTTGTGAGTTTGAGGGAGCACCTTCCCAGCCTTTATTCGATTGCCGTACTTCGAGGTTTCAAGTTTTTACAGGGGCTGAGCTGCTAAGTCTGCCTCCACCCTCCTTCTTTCTCGTCCAGGGCTTAGGACAGGCAAAGGCCAAGGGAAATGCTGTAGATTATTATTACATTAGTTCATAAAACTACCGTAGTTGTTAGTAGCACATTTCTATTGTGGTATTTTTGATGCTATATTTCTTATCTAAGTCGGTTTGTTTTCTTTTTAGAAGGCAAGTTACAATTTATTAATTATTTTTAATGAAAGGTACATACAGGTTTTGGAGCAACATATGATGCCATCCAAGCAATGTTATCATGGACGCCCCTGCTTATTTTAGCAAGACAATGCCAAGAGAGAAACGCTGTTTGTCATTTAAATTTTTTTGAGGTACGAGCTGCGCCATAGACCCAATTTAACTCTTATCCCGAGGTAAAATATAAACAATTAGCTCATAGATTTGATCTAATATGAGATTTGTAACCCCTTTAAAAATAACAAGAACTGAGTTTAGCACAAGCTTGGCATATTTAGCTGACATTGACAATCACAAAGTTATTAGTGAGCTGAGGTGTTTTGTTATGTAATAAGCAGAGGTGGGACCAAGTCATTGTTTTGCAAGTCACAAGTAAGTCTCAAGTCTTTGCCCTCAAGTCCGAGTCAAATCCCGAGTCAAGTCCAAAGTCAACACTGGAAAGTCTCAAGTCAAGTCCTAAGTCCTGCATTTTGAGTTTCGAGTCCTTTCAAGTCCTTTTAACCACAGACTAATATATTAACACAGATTGTGTAGGCTTTTCAAACGCTGTATTTATTTATTAAAACAAGTGCATTTTAAATTGCAGGAAAGAAAATAGTGCTGACGTTGCACTTTATAATAGCACTATTAACCAGTCATTTTAAACATTAACTCATTCCTTTACAGAACAAACACATTGAAAAATAAAGTGCAAATGTACTTATTTGTACAAAAGTGTTAACATTGAAAAAACATGACATATACGTGAACATAACAAAAAAGTTGTACTTTTTATATGTCAGGGCCCTATGCTGCATTGCATTTGCAAAAGACCAAATTAGCCAAGAGTCTGTCAGTCATTTGTGCACGATGGGGGCGTAGTATGATGCCACCATGGCTGAAAACTCGCTCCACTGGAGCACTGGAGGCAGGCACTGCCAAGACTCTCATGGCCACTCGGAACAGTGAAGGAAGAGTCTTCATGTTCAATGCCCAGAACAAAAGGGGGGAGAGAGTTGTTTTGGGTTGGTGCACTACTTGTAAGTGTATCTTGTGTTTTTTATGTTGATTTAATTAAAAAAATAAAAATAAAAATATTTCTTGTGCGGCCCGATACCAATCGATCCACGGACCAGTACCGGGCCGCGGCCCGGTGGTTGGGGACCACTGAGGTAAACAACCAACAGTATGTCAGAAAGCTAGCTAAAACGGTACACATATTCATAATATAGTATACATTTTAACTGACCTTTATTTTACTATTTTTGTCTTTTTTTAGGTGGCTAAAATACGCGGTGCTGCTGACCGCCGTCTAACGTTACGTGTGATATATTGACTAACGTAACCCTGCTTAAAAAAAATCACTGAACAAAAAGTATGAATAAGGTAGTGAACTGCAACAGATTCCCGTGTTTGCAATAACGTTATAACGTTAGCAGTGAGTTTACAGCCTCACTGATTTAACTACACAGCAAATAAAAGTCACGTTACTTAGCCAATAAACGTTATCTTACATTCAAAACTTACCGTTCTTTGTGCAACTTCAAATGCCGGACGAAGTTGGAAGTTGTTGCCTCTCCATCAGTAATTTTCGAACCGCATGTGTTGCATACTGCAAACCGTTTTATGTTGACCACCTCGTAATTTTTATACCCAAACGAAATTATTTTAGGTATCATTTTTTGTTCACTGGCGTGTGGTTTGGACATGTCTCCTTCGTTGGTTGTCCTGCAATTTGATTGGATGAATGCTGTGTGATGAAAACAAAGTAGATCTAAATTTGATTGGCTGTTGTACTGAGACCACACCAGCTGACACACGCAACGCTGATAGACAAGTACACAATGAAAAATACGGAGCGCTCCCGAATAACTTTTTCATCTTTGGGTTTTGGGGAAAGTAGCAAGTCATGTCAAGTCATGTCAATTCAAAAGGCTCAAGTCCAAGTGAAGTCACAAATCATTGATGTTAAAGTCTAAGTCGAGTTGCAAGTCTTTTTACATTTTGTCAAGTCGAGTCTAAAGTCATCAAATTCATGACTCGAGTCTGACTCGAGTCCAAGTCATGTGACTCGAGTCCACACCTCTGGTAATAAGTCTTATCATTCCATCACTTTGAAGTTGTCAGGCTGTCTGGTCGCAGCTGAAAAAACAGTCGAAGATAACAAAACCGAAAGAATGTTGTTTTGTGTTGCACGGTCTCAGTTGGACGTCACTGTGACACAAAATCATTCTTTTTGTTGAATTATTGGGGTTACTTCACTTTTATTGGTGTGCTTTGCATAAATGGAAGCTTTCCAATACATGATGACTGCGGAGGATTTACACATTTTATTGATTGTAGTTGCAGGCATTGCAATTAAATTAAATTATACTGTATATGGCCAAAACCCGTGAAGTTGGCACGTTGTGTAAATTGTAAATAAAAACAGAATACAATGATTTGCATATCCTTTTCAACTTATATTCATCTGAATAGACTGCAAAGACAAGATATTTAATGTTCGAACTGAGAAACGTATTTTTTTTTTTTTGCAAGTAATCACTAACTTACAATTTAATGGCAGCAACATATTGCA
This sequence comes from Nerophis lumbriciformis, assembly GCF_033978685.3. Classification (NCBI taxonomy): domain Eukaryota; kingdom Metazoa; phylum Chordata; class Actinopteri; order Syngnathiformes; family Syngnathidae; genus Nerophis; species Nerophis lumbriciformis. The sequence goes on from NC_084583.2 coordinate 5,575,628, forward strand.
AAAAAGTTGGCATAGGGGCATTTTTACCACTGTGTTACATGGTCTTTCCTTTTAACAACACTTAGTAAACGTTTGGGAACTGAGGAGTCACATTTTGAAGCTTTTCAGGTGGAAATCTTTCCCATTCTTGCTTGATGTAAAGCTTAAGTTGTTCAACAGTCCGGGGTCTCCGTTGTGGTATTTTAGGCTTCATATTGCGCTACACATTTTAAATGGGAGACAGGTCTGGACTACAGGCAGGCCAGTCTAGTACCCGCACTCTTTTACTACGAAGCCATACTGTTGTAACACGTGCAGAATGTGGCTTGGTATTGTCTTGCTGAAATAAGCAGGGGCGTCCATGAAAAAGACGTTGCTTGGATGGCAACATATGTTGCTCCAAAACCTGTATGTACCTTTCAACATTAATGGTGCCTTCACATATGTGTAAGTTACCCATGTTTTGGGCACTAATACACCCCCATACCATCCCAGATGCTGGCTTTTGAACTTTGCGCCTATAACAATCCAGATGGTTATTTTCCTCTTTGTTAAGGAGGACACGACATCCACAGTTTCCAAAAACAATTTGAAATGTGGGCTTGTCAGACCACAGAACACTTTTCCACTTTGCGTTAGTCCATCTTAGATAAGCTCGGGCCCAGCGAAGCCGTCTGCGTTTCTGGGTGTTGTTGATAAATGGCTTTCGCTTTACATAGTAGAGTTTTAACTTGCACTTACAGATGTAGCGACAACTGTAGTGACTGACAGTGGTTTTCTGAAGTGTTTCAGAGCCCATGTGGTGATATCCTTTACACACTGATGTCGCTTTTTGGTGCAGTACCGCCTGAGGGATCGAAGGTCACGGGCATTCAATGTTGGTTTTAGGCCTTGCAGTGATTTCTCCAGATTATCTGAACCATCTGATGATATTATGGACCTTAGATGGTGAAATCCCTAAATTCTTTGCAATTGCTGGTTGAGAAATGTTGCATCAAATTCCAAATGAGCTAATATTTGCAAAAAATAACAAAGTTTACCATTTCAAACGTTAAGTATCTTGTCTTTCCCGTCTATTCAATAGAATTTAGGTTGAAAAGGATTTGAAAATCATTGTATTCTGTTTGTATTCAGGATTTACACAACGTGCCAACTTCACTGGTTATATATATATATATATATATATATATATATATATACACATACACATACATACATATATATATATATATATATATATATATATATATATATATATATATATATATACATATACATACATACATATATATATATATATATATACATATACATATACATAAGTATATATATGTGATGAAGTCAGTGCCTCACCAGCCATGAACCTCACCGCACGTCACTGGTACTTTATATATATATATATATATATATATATATATATATATATATATATATATATATATATATAAGTACCAGTGACGTGCGGTGAGGTTCATGGCTGGTGAGGCACTGACTTCATCACAGTCAGATTTACAAACATATGAACCCTAAAGAGTATCTTATTCACCATTTGACTGCCAGCAGTTAACGGGTTATGCTCATACCAGCATTCTTCCCTGCTTGGCACTCAGCATCAAGGGTTGGAATTGGGGGTTATATCACTAAATATTATTCCCGGGCGCGGCGCCGCTGCTGCCCACTGCTCCCCTCACCTTCCAGGGGGTGATCAAGCGATGGGTCAAATGCAGAGGACAAATTTCATTACACCTAGTGTGTGTGTGACAATCATTGGTACTTTAACTTAAACTTTACACATACAAACTGTAGCACACAAAAAAGCACATTTAATAAAAAAAACTTTATTATGGTCTTACCTTTACTTATCAATGAAGTCCATTCGCCGCTGTTGTGCTGGATTAACGCAACCCCTGACGGGAGTGTTATATCAACTAAAGCCCTCACTTAAACTTTCCACGTGCAAGATTGAATCTATTTAAAAAAGTGCAAGCGAGGGTTTATAAATGTCGCCTATACTGTATGAAACTACAAAATAACAAACACGGAGGCTCCAGTTTACACGAGGACCACTTTATTTACCTTCTTTCAAAAACTTCCGCTCCACTCCAACGTGCCATCACTTTCGCTCTTAGCGCCTTCAAAATAAGAGCTCAAGGCATATACTGTATAACAGCGCATACCAGGAACTTATCACAAAGAGGAAAGCCCATAAAAATAAGTTACAAAAGTTATTTAATAAGAAGCCAAAAAGTGCAAAAACAATAATGTTCGTGTTGGAGGAGTTGTGAATAAGGTACACCAGCAGTCTGCAGGTGTACCTAATGTTGTGGCCCTGCAGTCAATCACAACTCCTCCAACACGAACATTATTGTTTTTGCACTTTTTGGCTTCTTATGAAATAACTTTTTTAAATAGATTCAATCTTGCACGTGGAAAGTTTAAGTGTGGGCTTTAGTTGATATAACACTCCCGTCAGGGGTTGCAATCTACGGCGGGGGTGCAGGAGGCGGGATTACTGGAGCCTCAGCCAGTGCGTCTTTTGCAGCCGTTTTATGATCGCTCAGCACAAGAAATACGTTACACATACAGTTGTTGACAAAATACACTGTACATTATATACCTCAGCTAACTAAAACTATGGAAATGTATAATATAGTTCATATAGCAATACGGTCTCACTGCACAGCAGTTCAGCAGTTAGCCGAGTCCGCAATCCATGTTGAGGCACTGAGTGACGTGCCTCAACTGGCTGCTGTTCACCGCACCGTCCGTCTCTTCTCAGTATTTGAACGGCAAATGTGAAAATTCAGCGATTTTGAATAAAAATAATCTAAAACTGGTGAAGTTAAATGGTGGTGAAGTTAAATGGAAAATAACATTATAGTAAAATCACTGGATACATATAACAATTTACTAAAAATGTTTTCTTTTTACATTTTTTTTCTTTCCATGATGGCAGGTGAGGCCCGGCCTCACCTGCCTCTAGTGACTGCACGTTACTGATAAGTACATATGTACATAAATATACAGTACCGTATTTTTCGGACTATAAGACGCAGTTTTTTTTCATAGTTTGGCCCAGGGTGCGACTTATACTCAGGAGCGACTTATGTGTGAAATTATTAACACATTACCATAAAATATCAAATAATACTATTTAGCTCATTCATGTAAGAGACTAGACGTATAAGATTTCATCGGATTTAGCGATTAGGAGTGACAGATTGTTTGGTAAACGTGTAGCATGTTCTATATGTTATAGTTATTTGAATGACTCTTACTATAATATGTTACGTTAACATACCAGGCACGTTCTCAGTTGGTTATTTATGTACCATATAACATACACTTATTCAGCCTGTTGTTCACTATTCTTTATTTTAAATTGCCTTTCAAATGTCTATTCTTGGCGTTGGGTTTTATCAAATAAATTTCCCCAAAAAATGTGACTTATATATGTTTTTTTCCTTCTTTATTATGCATTTTCGGCCGGTGCAACTTATACTCCGGAGCGACTTATAGTCCGAAAAATACGGTATACACACACACATATATATATATATATATATATATATATATATATATATATATATATATATATATACACACACACATATATATATATACACACACATACATATATATATATATATATATATATATATATATATATATATATATATATATATACACACATACATATATATATATACATATATATACACACATACATATATATATATACACACATACATATATATATATACACACATACATATATATATATATATATATATATATATATATATATATATATATATATATATATATATATATATATATATATATATATATATATATATATATACACACATACATACATACATATATATATATATATATATATATATAAATAAACCCCATTCTAACTTTTGGAACCGCGTTGCAGCAGAAAGTAATGTATAACTATTGTTCTCCTATCGTGATGATTTGATCCTGACATCCAAAGAGACTAAAAGTGTACATCAAATTGTGCAAATAAGTGTAGTAAATGTAAGAATTTAAGCCTCGCTTAAGCCTTTCCATGACCGAGTATCACAATTCTCCACTGTACAGATCTAAAAGGTTGTCTGTGCAAGTATTAATGTATGTTTTGTCTGTTTTCGAGGAGGGAAAGTCGTCAAACAAATCCCCGGCCCCCAAAAAGGTCGCCCGCAGTTCATTTCCTGCTCTGTTTCCATCTTTAACTTCCTGCAGGGACACGCGTCTTCAAAAAGGGAGCAGAGACTGAAGAATGTTTATCATTAGAAGTGCACCACAACGAACAAGAGAACGGAGGAAGGGGAAGTTGCATAGTCCCTCACAAGTGCATGACCAAATAACCGGTATACTCCCAGAAAAGTAAAAGGGCCACTAAATGTCGCATAAACTCAGCCGTGTACAAACTGCTGTGTGAAATCTGAGCGAGCTTCCCCTGCGTGCAAGGAGCAGCGAGGCTCTTTTGTTTACTTTGAAGATCTGAGTGCAAAAAGGTCAGACTGTTACGTATTAAATTGCTCGACAAACTTTGATCAAAGGCGGTGCCACTGCTGATACCTAATCTCTCTGCGATGCTATGATTATTATTGAAAAAAAAAAAGTATTGTCCTTTGTGTAACAAGCAATCTCGTGATTATGTTTTTAATATTTCAGTGTTTTTTCTGTATGTTCAGCTTATGCAACCGCCTGGCCGTCGACCCTTCATGTGAGGGGATTTCATTCGTGGCACAAGTTCCCGCTGTGCACTTTAAATCCAAAACCTTTGGCTTCTGACCTTTTGTCTTGGTGAATAAGACGTTCACATTCCTCCACTGACTTTGATTGCTTTGAATTCAAACACGTTTCTCAAGTCACAGTACCATGCATACATGTTCAGTTTTCCTCCACGGATCATGCTCACATTTGTAGCCCTGAGGTTATAAAGTCTGAATTTGCTGCAGCTTTTTGTTTTTCAGAAAGTTGTGATTTTTTTTATGTAGTTTTTTTGGAATCAACTCGAGATTTCAGGAATTGGTCATCAATGTTTTTAAATGTACCTTGTAACTTCAAAAGACACAGCATTTCAACAAAAATAGGATAACAAATAGATGTTTTACTCGTTTTAGACCAGGCAGACTCAAAAGTAAAAGCGCATACTGTAAAATTTATGTTTTGTTTTTATTGATAATATCTACCGTATCAACAATATTTAAGCCACACCCACCAAATGTTAGAAGAAATAAAAATTAGGGATGTCCGATACTGGCTTTTTGCCGATATCCGATATTCCGATATTGTCCAACTCTTTAATTACCGATAACAACCGATACCGATATATACATTTGTGGAATTAACACATTATTATGCCTAATTTGGACAACCAGGTATGGTGAAGATAAGGTACTTTTAAAAAAAATTCATGAAATAAAATAAGAAATAAATTAAAAACATTTTCTTGAATAAAAAAGAAAGTAAAACAATATAAAAACAGTTACATAGAAACTAGTAATGAATGAAAATTAGTAAAAATTAACTGTTAAAGGTTAGTACTACTAGTGGACCAGCAGCACGCACAATCATGTGTGTTTACGGACTGTATCCCTTGCAGACTGTATTGATATATAATGTAGGAACCAGAATATTAATAACAGAAAAAACAACCCTTTTGTGTGAATGAGTGTGAATGAGTGTAAATGGAGGAGGGAGGATTTTTGGGTTGGTGCACTAATTGTAAGTTTATCTTGTGTTTTTTATGTTGATTTAATTAAAAAAAACAAAAAAAAACAAAAACGATACCATCCATCCATCCATTTTCCACCGCTTATTCCCTTTTGGGGTCGCGGGGGGCGCTGGATCCTATCTCAGCTATTCAATTTTAACGCATATATCGTCCGATAATATCGGCCTGCCGATATTATCGAACATCTCTAATAAAAATATTTACATATATAAGCCGCGGCAGACTCTAACCACAGATATATACCGTATGAGAGATTTTGTGAATGTGTATTTACATACCTTAATTGTTTCCAAACGTAGCCCCTCACACGGCAGTAAAACGGCTGGTCAAACAAAACAGAAGTCATCGTCATGGACCCGCGAGCTGCGCAAGATAGCTCTCCAATCAGCTAAACAGACTTAACAACGACATTTTGGTGAATTTGTGAAACTGAAACAATACAAAAAAATTGCCATTGTAGATTAATAATACTAACACAGACACTTGTAAATGTGTTAGCATATTAGGTAATGCTAACGACGCTAGCTTGATTACATTACAAAATCATGGACAAATATGCATGAAAACACTCCTGAAGAAATCACACATGGGGCCGTTTAGTAAATATGAATCGTTTTAGTTATATTGCAAAACTTACAAAAGTTGCTAGGCCTGATGAATGAAGAATCTTTTCAAGCAAAAACACTTAAAAACAAATACTTCTAGTCCAAGGAACAAAAAAGGAAGTAGATTTTCAACCTGCACCACCCGCAATGAGCGAACTCATCCAAACGGTGGCGGCACAGCACAAACAATAACACACCCTTTTGGTGTCCCTGTCGGTGTTCTATGAAAACTATTTGTTGAATACAAAACATTATGGTCGTTAGCGCAGAAAAATCCATAAATTAGCCGCGCCGTTTTATCAGCCGCATGATTCAAAGCATGGGAAAAAAGTAGCCGTTTATAGTCTGGAAAATAAGATAACAATAATAGAAATAATGATAATAATTAATTAGAACTAGAAAAAGAAACACCACCAAATGCTTATTTATTGATTAATCAGTTAGTTAGTTAAAGTGCCAATGATTGTCACACACACACTCGGTGTGGCAAAATTATTCTCTGCATTTGACCCATCACCCTTGATCGCCGCCTGGGAGGTGAGAGGAGCAGTGGGCAGCAGCGGTGGCCGCGGCCGGGAATCATTTTTGGTGATTTAACCCCCAATTCCAACTTTTGATGCTGAGTGCCAAGCAGGGGTCCCATTTTTATAGTCTTTGGTATTAACTCTGGTTTGAACTCACAACCTACCGATCTCAGGGCGGACACTCTACTTCATTGGGTTATGCAGAATAAATACTGGTTAAATAAATATATAAATACATTCAAACTAGGAAGTGAGGACATCCGTGTGTTGCTAAATGTTTACATAGTACATTACTCAGAAGGCTGAGCGCTTAATTCTGAAGTCGGAAGGACGACAATTGTGCGGTTTTGAGCAATATTTACTTACTCAATTTAAAAAAAAACTATAAACTGTTAGGACTGCCTATTTGTCCAACAATCAGAGTTACGCAGTGCACCTGAAGGCGTCAGCGCACAGAGTACAGTGATTAGTTTGAACACAAAGAAAGGAGACCAGAGTTGTTCGTTTGGTGTGTGTCCTATGAATCAATAAATCACATGAAAAAGAGGATCTAGAGTGTTTGTAGGATTACAATCCTTTGAGTAACCAAAGTGTGAAATTGAATGTTTGGGCACTCGATTCTGTGATAATCAACGTACCAGTTTGTTTTTATGCGCACAATGTTTAGCTTTAAGATAAGCAATGCGACATACAAAAACGGAATCGAAATCAAACTTTTGGAGCAAATTTCCTTTGAAACAACAAATAACACAAAGGAACTACTTACTTACTGACATTTACAACATGCTTTTTTTTTTCAAGTGAATGTCTTTTGTGTGCCAAATAAGCTCTGCTTCCTCCTACTCCTTTTCGGGCATGTTAAATTGTGCAAGTGAAAATGTGATGTTGTTTATTATAACTTTTGTTAAGTATGTTCTTCAATAAACAAAACCTTCAGAACCAGTAGTGCCAGCATATTTTATTATTAATAATTCATGTCTAACAGTAAGTCACTAAACATTCGCACTTAGCACAATGAAATGTATTGTATTTGATAAATGATTTAATAAATGTATTGTATCATGTGGACACTTCAGTCCCTTTGTGTTCATCAGGTTCATTACCAATTTCTCCTCATACCACATTTGACATCCATAAAAAAAAAAAAAAAAGGTTTCTCAAAAATCACACAAGTGGATGCTTTGACTTCATAAGGCATGCATTTGTCATACTCCTCATTTCCATGTTGTGAGTCCTTTGTGGAATTTCTCACAAAACGCCCACTAAAGTTGTCGAGTCACACGCATTGCAATGGATTATATAACTCATACATTCTGATGAAGAAAGTGTGTAGTGTGTTGTGTGTGTGTGTGTGTGTCTCATCAGCGGAAAGTCAAACAATGATTATTGCTGTGTGTGTGCCTAATCAAGTGTCCCGTGGGTGTCACAACGCAGTCATCTAAGGCGGTGGTTTTCAAACTGCGGTACGCCAAAAAAAATCACTTATTTAAATATTCCAACACAGTGTTACTGGTCAAACTGTATGTAGTGTTACAGAAGCTAAATAATCTCTGCCTTTTTAATTAATATTCAGGCCTACTACGCTATTGTATTTTGCTATTGCTAATTATGGTGGTACTAGGAGGGCAAAGTGTTTTCTGAGGTGCTACTTGGTGAGAATAAATTGGAGAACCACCAATGTAAGGTTGGATTTGTTTCAAACACGCTTCCGAGGATCCACTGGGAAACATCACATTGTGTACATTTGCAAAATTCAACATGTCCGAAAAGGAATAGGAAGAAGCAGAGCTTATTTAATCCCTCTTATCGATTTCAATGTGAGGGGAAACGAGTAGAGAACGTGTTAGAATAGGTGGCTTATGTGGTGAGAAAGAACAAAAAATAAAAACACAGATATAGATATTTCAAAATAAAAGGACTTTGGATGAATGCAAAAAAAAAACTATGATGTTAGGATTGCTTAGCAGTCCATTTTCTCTCTTTGTAGCTTTAATGTAAGCTACGGAAAAACTACTCGTTGAAAAAGTCGCTGAGCTACCGCCAAGCTATTGGAAAATGTGGTTTAGCTATGGGGGTGTGGGAAAAAAATCGATTTGAATTCGAATCGCGATTCTCACGTTGTGCGATTCAGAATCGGTTCTCATTTAAAAAAAATCGATTTTATTTTTTTTATTTTATTTTATTTTTTATTAATCAATCCAACAAAACAATACACAGCAATACCATAACAATGCAATCAAATTCCAAAACCAAACCCTGACCCAGCAACACTCAGAACTGCAATAAACAGAGCAATTGAGAGGAGACACAAACACGACACAGAACAAACCAAAAGTAGTGAAACAAAAATGAATATTATCAACAACAGTATCAATATTGTCAGAGTATGTTGGTGACGAACCCCAAGATGCAGAGAAGGCGGAAGGCATTGTGCGGGAAAACATGATTTAATGTCCAAAAGTAAAAATAAAGAAAAGACACAAACCAGGAACTAGGAGGACAAACTGGAAACAGAGAACAGGGATCCAGCAAACAGGGAATATGAACAAAAAGATAGTAAGCTACAAAATATAGCTTACCGCTACCGCATACAGCTACACCGACATCGACACGACAGGTAGGGACGACAATAATCCAGCACTGACTGGAGGAGAAGGCAGGTTTAAATAGCAGCTGGCTGATTGACACCAGGTGTGGCTAGGTGCCAATCAGCCACAGCTGGGGGGACACAGCACTCAGGGAGACAAACAGGAAACAGAACCAAAACAAGAGCACTGACAGGAAATACTACACACACAGAGGAAAAACTAAAACACAACCAACCTGTCAGGGGCAAGCCTGACAAATATTAGTTACAATTTCAACATAGCAGTGATTAAAAATCCCTCATTGAAATTATCATTAGACATTTACATATATATATAAAAAAAAGAACAATAGTGTCACAGTGGCTTACACTTGCATCGCAACACACTGTGTCCAATATTTTCACAAAGATAAAATAAGTCATATTTTTGGTTCATTTAAAAGTTAAAACAAATTTACATTATTGCAATCAGTTGATAAAACATTTTCCTTTACAATTATAAAAGCTTTTTACAAAAATCTACTACTCTGCTTGCATGTCAGCAGACTGGGGAAATCTGATTTCAGACTGCTGAAATCCTATGAATTGAATGAATAGAGAATCGTTTTGAATCGGGAAAATATCGTTTTTGAATCGAGAACCGCATTGAATCGGAAAAAAAAACGATTTTGAATCGAATCTAGACCCCAAGAATCGATATTGAATCGAATCGTGGGACACCCAAAGATTCGCAGCCCTATTAGCTATATACCTTAGTAGCTTGTTACTGCCCATCATATATAACAGACTTGGGCAAATTAAGGCCCGCGGGCCACACACGGCCCATTAAGATTTTTAATCCGGCCCGCCGAACTTTCAACATAACGTTTTTAGACTTTTAATATCAAAACTGTCATATATGATAATATATCATATTGTAGGTTTTTATTACCCTTTACATTCATATTTTGCTGTTTGTTACATTTTTGTTGTGTTTTGTTTGATTGTAAAAGATGTCTATCGAGGAGCTGGTCTGAGAAGTAAAAGAAGAGCGATGTTCATATGTTGTTAATATTCAGTGTTTTATTGTTCATAGTTAATATTGTAAATTTCACTTTCTTTATTTTCATGTACATTTTGTGTGTCCCATTCAGTAAAAAACTGTAAAATTCCATTCCGTTTTTTTTTTTGCAGTGGCTTGTTATAACTTTTTTAGAATTCTATCGGACATTGTGACTTTTGGTATTAGCATTCCTGGAAAAAAGGGGACCCAAACACACATACTGTACATCCTATTTTACAGCTAAATGTGTACATATAATTTATACACACATACACATTAGCCGCCCAAAAATATTTTTTCTCTCAATTGTATTGGTCTAGAACACTGATGTCAAACTCAAGTCCTGGGGGCCTGATCTGGCCCGCCACTTAATTTTACATGGCCTGGGAAATGGTAATACTATGTTTTTAATAAAGAATATTTTCTTACTAAAAATGTGTTCTTTTCATTTTGACATTCAAAAGATACATGAACTGCATGCTTATCTTTATAAACATGTCTTTTAAAATGTAATATCTAATTTTTTTCGAAGAAAAATAAGTGCTTGAATATCAGCTTGACTTATGATTTCAAAGCCAGTTATCAAATTGTGCACTGTAAAAATGACAATAGACTTTACAGTAAAATTCTGGCAACTGAGCTGCCAGTTGTTTTTTTTACCAAAAAAAAACAGCTTTAGGAATGTTTTTGTTTACAGTAATACACTATAAAATCAACAACTCTAGATTTTACTGCAAAAGCGTGGTATTGTTTTTCCATTCCACTTACAGTAATATTTCGTAAAAAAAACACTACAACTTTTATGATAAAATTCTGCCAACTGAGCGAGTTTTTTTTTTTACATTAAAATCTATTTGGGGTTTTTTAAGCCGGGGTTGGCAACCCAAAACATTGAAAGAGCCACAGTGGACCAAAAATACAAAACAGTAATCTGTCTGGAGCCACAAAAAATGAAAAGATAAGTCATTATAAGATAAGTCTTATAATGAAGGAAACACATGACGTAAGTGTCTATATTAGCTATAATAGCCTACTATCAAAATGACTTTGTGTCGCAAGCTGAAGCAAATCTTCGTTGACAGAAATATTTAAATTTAATATTTATTCTACAAATTTTTACAACATTAGAAACCATTAGTAAATCAGGGGCTACTCAGAAGATGAGATAACTCCTGGAAATTACTGGCTATTAATGGCCAAAGGTATAATGTGTGTGTCCAAATTTTAATAGATTTATTAAAATCTTTGGCAAGCTAGAAAATATTTGCTGTGGTCTGGAACAACATGGCACACAAACAACTATCTGAAAGGCAGCCAATATTACATATATATAATGTGTCATGAGACATGCAAAACAAAACTATATACAAAGAGGATACAAGTAAAGGATATTAAATTAGCTCAAATATACCTACAAATGAGGCATAATGATGCAATATGTACATACAGCTAGCCCAAATAGCATGTTAGCATTGATTAGCTTGCAGTCATGCACTTCATGCAAGTCAATAACATCAACAAAGCGCACCTTTGTGCATTCACGCACAGTATAAAACTTTTGGTGGACAAAATGAGACAAAGAAGGAGTGGAAGATTTTACATATAAACACAGTTCACACTATGGTGAGTTCAAGAACGGCCGAAATTAGTAGGACAGAAGGATGTTCACCAAATGCTCTCATCAGTGAAGCATACACACAAACATATTAAACAGTTGGCTTTCTAACATTTGGGAAGGTTTGTGTCATGTTTGTCCTGAAACAAAAAACATACTAGAACAAAACATTTATTTTTTTAAATGCTCCAGGGAGCCACTAGGGCGGCACTAAAGAGCTCGAGAGCCACGGGTTGCTGACCCCCGTTTTAAGGGAACGTAAAAAAAAAGCGAATAATCAAATGCTATATCATGAGCCGAATCTTTAGACTTTTTTTTGTAATCATATATTTACAAGTGGCCTCTTAGGGCAGACAAAACTGCGATGTGGCCCTCAATGAAAACAAGTTTGACACCCCTGGTCTAGAATGTGTATGTTGTACTCAATAAAGAGTAAAAATACACAACTTTCATAAACAAAACGCGAACAAAGGTTACAAAATGAAGACATGTCTCAGCCTGTAAGCAGAGTGGCACCCTGCAACTTGTAACTAGAAGAGAGGTTAATCGTGGCACATTTTCATATTATGTAACCAGCTGTCCGCAATCATTTGCATTGCTTTTGAACTCCTCACGGAGCCCGGCCCGACTTCCTGTTCATATTACAGGAAACACAATCCGCATCCATTTTTACCCAACGATGCCAAGTGTTTGATATTTGTTTCTTTCTGCCCCTTTTTGTGTATTTGCCCGAAAAAGACCAAAGTTCTCCCTCTGCATGCACACTTAACCGCACTGAGTCAAGGCAAATCTGTCCCAGCACAAGTCTAGAATTTCCATCTGGATCAGATGCGGGCGTGTGGGTGGGTACATCATTTTTTTGTCAATTACATAACAATTCCAAAACAAACTCTCCCCTTGGCAGTGTCAATGCGGGCAAACTTCAATGGAAAGTATTTTTTTGTATTTTATTTTAACAGTATGCACCCACTTTGACCCACATTAACTGGGACAACAAAAAACAACAACAAATATGTTACTTTTTAGTTGTGTGGATTATCTTCTAAATGGGTTACATATTCAACAGCTCCGGTTTTGTGGTGTTGACAAAGAGGTGCAATGTGCAGCAGAGGCACAGGAAAAAAAACACCCTATAACAGTTCCTCCCTTTTTATAATTAGTTAACTATGAAAAGTAGGGATGTTCAATAATGGCTTTTTGCTGATATCCGATATTCCGATATTGTCCAACTATTTAATTACCGATACCGATATCAACCGATACCGATATCAACCGATATATACAGTCGTGGAATTAACACATTATTATGCCTAATTTGGACAACCAGGTATGGTGAAGATAAGGTACTTTAAAAAAATAAAAAAAAATAAAAAATAAGATAAATAAATTAAAAACATTTTCTTGAATAAAAAAAAGTAAAACAGTATAAAAACAGTTACATAGAAACTAGTAATTAATAAAAATTAGTAAAATTAACTGTTAAAGGCTAGTACTATTAGTGGACCAACAGCACGCACAATCATGTGTGCTTACAGACTGTATCCCTTGCAGACTGTATTGATGTATATTGATATATAATGTAGGAACCAGAATATTAATAACAGAAAGAAACAACCCTTTTGTGTGAATGAGTGTGAATGAGTGTAAATGGGGGAGGGAGGATTTTGGGGTTGGTGCACTAATTGTAAGTGCATCTTGTGTTTTTTATGTTGATTTAATAAAAAATAAAAAAATAAAAATAAAAAAAACGATACTGATAAGAAAAAAAACGATACCGATAATTTCCGATATTACATTTCGGACATCTCTAATGAAAAGTACAACATCCAGAGTATTAAAATCCGGTTTGGACAAAAGTGATGTGCTTTAGAACAAGGGTGTCAAACTCATTTTAGATTGGGGGCCACATTGTGAAAAATCTACTCCCAAGTTGGCCGGATTGGTAAAATCACGGCACGATAACTTAAAAATAAAGACAACTTCAGATTGTTTTCTTTGTTTAAAAAAATAGAACAAGCACATTCTGAAAATGTAAAAAATCATACAGTAGTTGTTGTTCTTTTACACTTACATGTTGCGGTTAATAGTATTCTATCTTTATTTGTTGTTATTTATACTTTCTGAATAAATTATGTGATAATGTTCATCAGTCATCTCATTGGTGTTCATTTTCAATCTATCAAGATAAAAAAAATATCAAAATCAAATTATAGGATGTTATTTATGTAGTTTGCTAATTTTCCTTGACTGGTGCACTAACATTATATGGTTTATTTTTTTTTTTTACATATGTACCTGGGGATAGGTTGATTGGCAACACTAAATTGGCCCTTGTGTGTGAATGTGAGTGTGAATGTTGTCTGTCTGTCTGTGTTGGCCCTGTGATGAGGTACACCCTGGACACCAGGTGTCCAGGGTGTACCCCGCCTTCCGCCCAAATGCAGCTGAGATAGGCTCCAGCACCCCCCGCGACCCCAAAAGGGACAAGCGGTAGAAAATGGATGGATGGATGTAGCATATTCTACAAAGATACAAAGAATTTACATTGCGACATCTAGTGGACACATTAAGAACAGCGGTTTCTTTCATTCAAAAATGTTGACTTATTTTTATACTTAGCAAACTCATCCCGCGGGCCGGATAAAACCTGTCTGCGGGCCTCATCCGGTCCGCGGGCAGTATGTTTGACACCCCTGCTTTAGAATGTCTCAGCCGCCATGATGTCTGACTGATCCACAATAATGTGCTGTGGCAAATATATACTGCCATCCAAGCTGTACACTGACTATTCTCAGGTATAGAGCCAAGTTAAAAACTGGCTGGGTACATGTGTCCCTTTTATGACATACCATAAAAGGTATCCAGTAGGGCACCACATGATTCAATTTGATTCTTACGGGTTTCACAATGTCCTCTGGGTGTTGTTGATAAATGGCTTTGGCTTTGCATTGTAGTGTTTCAACTTGCACTTACAGATGTAGTGACAAACTGTAGTTAATGACAGTGGTTTTCTGAAATGTTCCTGAGCCCATGTGGTGATATCCTTTACACACTGATGTCACTTTTTGATGCAGTACCGCCTGAGGGATCGAAAGTCACAGGCATTCAATATTGGTTTTTGGGCTTGCCGTTTACGTGCAGTGATTTATCCAGATTCTCTGAACCTTTTGATGATATTACAGAGCGTAGATGGTGAAATCCCTCAATTCCTTGCAATAGCTGGTTGAGAAATGTTGTTCTTAAACAATTTTCTCACGCATTTGTTCACAAAGTGGTGACCCTCGCCCCGTCATTGTTTGTGAATGACTGAGCATTTCATGGAAGCGACTTTTATACCCAGTCATGGCACCCACCTGTTCCCAATTAGCCTCTTCAACTGTGGGATGTTCCAAATAAGTGTTTGATGAGCATTCCTCCACTTTCTCTGTCTTTTTTGCCACTTGTGCCAGCTTTTCTGAAACATGTTGCAGGCATCAAATTCCAAATGAGCCAATATTTGCCAGAAATAGATTTCCAGTTTGAATGTTAAGTATCTTGTGTTTGCAGTCTATTCAATTGAATATAAGTTGAAAAGGATTTGCAAATCATTGTATTCTGTTTTTATTTACGATTTACACAAGGTGCCAACTTCACTGGTTTTGGGTTTTGTATATATATATATATATATATATATATATATATATATATATATATATACTCACTGGCGATTTGTCCAGGGTGTACCCCGCCTTCCGCCCGATTGTAGCTGAGATAGGCTCCAGCGCCCCCCGCTACCCCAAAGGGAATAAGCGGTAGAAAATGGATGGATGGATGGATGGATTCTGTTTTTATTTACGATTTACACAAGGTGCCAACTTCACTGGTTTTGGGTTTTGTATATATATACATATATATATATATACTCACTGGCGATTTGTCCAGGGTGTACCCCGCCTTCCGCCCCAATTGCATCTGAGATAGGCTCCAGCGACCCCCCGTGACCCCGAACGGCACAAGCGGTAGAAAATGGATATATATATATATATATATATATATATATATATATATATATATATATATATATATATATATATATATATATATATTGTTGTTGTTGTTGTTTTTTTGTTGTTTTTTAATCAATTAAGAATCGCGATTCATTCAAAAATCTATTTTTTTGACACCCTTGTATATATAGTACTGGGCTGTCTCTACAAACAACCCTGTGAGAAAGGCTGCAGATTCAATGTGGCTCGTCTTGTACAAAAACAAGCGCTCCTTCAAACGACTTCAAACAAATGATCAATCCTGTCTAAAATGAAATAAAGGATCTGCGTTTCTGTTTGTTTTGTCACAGTTTCACTCCAGAAAGTCAACCATCGGAAGGACATTGTGTTCCCTTGGCTGCTGTTTGATCTATGGAAGCTGTGTTTGCTGTCAAACTTCTCCCAGAGTGGGACGGCCCGGCGTACGAGGAACACCGCAACGTATCGAGTTGCACACCGACTGGCTGCCAATACGTCTGAGGGGAAAACGCTACCAGGACAAACTGCACTGAAGATTCCAATCCCCTGGAATCAGCACTACTTCACTGTCATTAGTGGCCATTTGGGTTCTCACCCTGGAAATAAACAACTTGCTGGTGGAGTTTGTTTCCACTTTTACATTTGTCCCATTCTGAAGAGCAATAACCCTTTTTTTGTACATTATTTCCACAGAAATGTTATCAAGGAGATGACCTAACTACCAGGAATGCAAAGTTTGTTTTGCCATTTAAGTGAGGTGATTTCACAGTGGCAACGTGAAATCAACATGTCGCTGACACGCTTCTTCCTCTGACTAGTTTTCCTATGAAGAATTAACATAGAACTCTCTCAGAACTCAGCTACGCTAAATACTGTATGTGCACAAAAGACTATGACAACGGCTAAAAAAACATTTCTCCAGGGCCTCCAAAAATATGTGTTTCTTAACGGGCCGCAGCGGTATTCAGTGGCTATACACTTTTCCACCACTTGTGGCAGTAGTGGCAATATCAAACAAACCGAAGAAGTCTGGAGCGGAAGTCATAAAGAACTTTCTTAAGTGCAAAAATTAAGACTAAATTGGTGAAGTTGTATTCTTATTTGCACAGTCTATTCAAGAAGTATGTTATTATTACGGGCCTGCTGCAATGCAATCGGCCCATATTATTGCTCATACTTCACAGTTTTATATTATAGTTCTTCTATCTTATTCTGCCACGAATAATACGAGACGAAACCGGCCAACGAAACCCTACATATTTATACCTTAGGAAAGGTCTCGTTCGCGCCGATGGGGGTACTCAAAATTGGGAACCTTTCGTGTTACCATGGCAACACTATTCACAATTTTTTTAAAGAAATTGGCCAATTGAATGGGTATAGTAATTTTAATGCCAGCATGCTAACATTAAAGTGCTAACTTTTTTAGCTAATTTTGCAACCGTTTAACCTCGAGTCATATAACTTGGTATGTGACAGCTGTGAACGGTTCTGTACTAACGTTGGCATGCTAGCAAGCTAACTTAAGCATGCTAACTTTTTCATCTAATTTTACACTTTTTTCTCTATTTCCGCAGCCATACACCTTATAGCCGTGTTACTTGAAATGTGAAACATGCTAACTGTTAGCATGCCGTCATTAGCATACATGCTAAATTTTAGCATTTTAAAGTATGCATGCTAACGCTTTAGGCTAGCTCTGTAGCTCTTTTTGTACAGTTACACCTAAAACTCACGGATTCGGACACTCGGCACCATCTTCAAAGCACGGTGGCTTCCGGCGACCCACAGCCAGAGGTCCAGGGCACAGATAGCAGGCCCATCAAAATTTCGTCAGGAATTTTCTAGTTATTATTATTATTATTATTAATTTTACATATTATTTTTCTTTATTGTTCATTTGCAATATATTTATTTTAACACTGTATTTGTATGTTTTTATGAGTCCTTCTTTTCACTATATTTGATTGGTATTTATTGTTGTAATCAGCCTGACCTAAGCCTTGATAATAATCTTTGACATCATTTAGCAAGGTTTATCATGTTAAACTGTAATTAGGTTGGATATAATTATTGAATATAATTAAAAGAAAGATGAAGACTACTTATTCAGTGTTACTATTTGAGTGTGAACCGGGCCCCTCTGTAGTGAAAAAGATGGGCCCTGGGGTCAATAAGGTTAGCAACCCCTGCTTTACAGTATAAACCATTTACATAATTACTACTATGAACCTCACAAACTCAATACTTGAGTAACACATGCTTTTTGTCAATAATAAGGAATAAAATAATTTACTGTAAAACATAAGATAACTTTTCATTATGTGTAAAATGCTGGAAAAAATACTTTATTTCCCAGAATGCTTTATTTATCCAAATATTAAACATGTTGGGAATGTTTGTGCTTTTAGTGTATGAAAAGGTTTTATAGTATTTAAGTCGACATTTTTTGTGACAAATTATTCTTGAAATTCTAAATCCATAAATTATCTATACCTAATAATACGGCCAGAGTATGCATAAGTTGTAAATAACGATGATACAAAAATAAGAAAGCTCTGCTTCTTCCAACTCCTTTTCAGATATGTTGAATTGTGTGTAAAATAATGGTGGCAAACTATTTTTTTTTTAGGTCCACATCACAGTTATGGCTGCCCTTAGTGCGTCGTATGTAACAGCAAATATGTATATGAATATGAATGGCTTTGCCTCCTGATAGTTATATTTTGACACGAAAATAAAAGTTTAAAAATGCGTGTTTTCCCGGACATTGCCTGACGATCAGACAAAGTTAAGATATGAAATGTTTCAGTTCTAATTGAAAGAACTCAAATAATAAGTTGTGGTGCTTCATTTAGGCCCTTTTTCACCGCAGGAACTTTTACAGAAACTTCCCCACTTACCCGATTTGGTGTTTCCACCAAAAACTACCCGGGTAGATTTAATTCCTCAGAAACCTTTCGGAGTTCCTCCTAGCTAGGTGGGACTATTTTGAGCGACCAGGAACCTTTCCGGGGCGGGCTGTGCTGTCGAAGACACTTGGGGGCGTTCCTAAAACTTGTTTTTCAAACACACGACCGCCATTGGAATATACGCGGCGACTTATTTATTTCTAATGTCTTGTGTATTTTTATTTCAACAAACTTGACAACGAAGAAAAACAAGAACGAAAGGAACTTTCGAAATGCAGCAACTTTTGTGGGGCATCTGTGTGCTGAAGAACGCTGATCAGTGGAACTATCTTGCAGTGTTTTTACTCAGCAGTAGTCTTTAAACTATATGCACTTTAATGTTAGTTATTATTTTTACAAACTTCATTTTAACACGCAAAGCTACGAGAAGTGGACAGACTCTTTTAAACGTATTTACGGAGGAGTATGAAGCCGGACTCAAAGCAACGACCTCAGCTGCTTACTACTTGAGACTTTGTTGGATAAATGTGAAATAATGGAGGCAGCACACGAATGGAACGAAGGTAAATAACATCAAATATAAACTATTTACTTCATTACATGTTGTGAACGTAGTCAGTGACACTCCAGTTGTGTAATTATTAGCTTCAACCCGAGTGAACAGGATGCTAATGCTAACAAGCTAACGCTAAAGCCGATATATTCGTGTTGTCGGCCGTGTGATAAACACTGACATTTATTTTTTATATATTGTTATTTACAGATAAACACTGACATTTATTATTTATATAGTTATTTACAGATAACCACTGACATTATTTATGTATTGTTATTTACAGATAAACACAGACATTTATTATATATATATTGTTTATACAACTGAAATGGACCAAAAGGAATCGCATGACCCTCATTAATTCATCATTTACTGAGAGGACAACTTTCTGACTGTTGAACATTGCGGACATAAGCCTGACTTTTTATGAGCAATTTGGTATTAATTTAATAAATGACATTGTTTTGTATATGATTGCTTCGTACTGCATTACTTGTTTTTTAGTTAAATAACTGTGACCTAATATTGTCTGTTTATTTACATGGTATCAGTGTAGAAATATAGTAGACCACTCCTCCATACATCAGCCTGATTTGTATAAACTACCTGAACTGTGTAATGCGGTGGAAACACAAACCACACACTTCTACAGGAACCTATAGATCCAGGAAATACCAATGAACATTTGGTGGGAAAGGGCCCATTGATGCACAATGTTTCCAGGCTTGATTTTGACTCCTCTGTCCTAGATTGTATCCAGTTTATAAGAAAGTAAGACAAAAAAAGACCGTATTCATATTATGTAAACATAAGGTTTATTGCGAATGTGCAGTTGTATCCAAAGAGCGTATCAAACAAATGTAGTCTGGATACTGTACAGCAACAAAACCGTTATCTTTACAAAAACACATAGAAACTTTTGAGGACTAACTTCTCCCTGTGAACTTTTAACACATGGTCCTGGTTGTCGGCTCGTCTTTCTGCTGCTGCTGTTTTGAAAAGAAAAAAAAAACAGTCTTTGGTAGCTTGAGAATAACAGCGTAAGCAGAGCTCGGAGTCGAAACGTGTTCCTTTCTTTGACTAAGTACAGGCACTGTCGTCATGCCATCGTTTTCAAGTTGGCATCAAGGATGGAGTCGATGAGTCCATTGCTTGTTTGTTTATCGCCTTCAGTGTGGATGAAGTGATCTCAGAGGAGCATCCTTATAATATAAAAGAAACAGAAAACGAAGATATGGCAAGGATGAATCCCCCCTAAAAGCAGCAAGCCCCAACTGCAGACAATAGATTACAGATTAGGAATCAGTACAGTATAAGAGTCGCTCCGCCAGGCTCCGTTATACCGTGACGAGCGTCCCCTCAGCTCATCCTGTTGATTATTTCTGTTAATGAACGTCAACAAACACACGGGAGCAAAAGTCCTTGTGGATGAAATGTGGAGCTGGGGAATCCTTGAAAAGTTGCATTTGGATCTCGGAACGCATCCCGCAAACCGGAGGCCTCACGGCGCGTCCAGACCGGGAGAACTGTTCTCAGGTGGAGTAGGAAGTCGCCTCACCCGCCGCCACACACGCCCAGTCGGCACCTTGCAGGACCAGCCCGATCAAGAGCGTAAAAGGACGGCCGCCGGACGGGTGCCCACTCAGACCCTGTTGTCTGAAAGCAATGTCCTCTCTTGGTTCTTAGCGCTTGTTGACGTTGCAGCGAAGACGTGGACGGGATCAGAGGACGGACCTGACAATGCGCCGGTCAGAAGTTTTGTGCTTATCAGAGTCAACTTTTTGAAGTCCCATTGGGCGTTTTGCGGCCACAAGGCCCTCATTGCCATTTTCTCAGCGGCAGCAATTCAACGCAAAAACATGGGAGGTCCATTGCTGGAAAAGGGACAGTGGCTCTGCCCGCCCCAAAGCAGAGCCACTTATACAGCAGAGCCTGCGGTGTGGCTGCACGTTTGCTGCTGATGCTTCTGCTGCTCCGACATCACCTGATTGTCCATACTGTCAGTCGGGATGCGGGACTGGAACTTTTCCAGCTGCTCCGGACTGGCCAGGTTCTTCAGCAGGTAGTTTTCCCTCTCCAGCTGGTTGTTTTTCTCCGCCAGCTCCTTGATCTGCTCCTTGAGGATCTCCACTTCCTCGCGCACGGCGTACATGAGGTGGTTCTTGACCAGGTCCTGCAAGGAAGGGGCAAGAGAGGATCAGCTCACGCTGTTCGTGACACGATGTCCCCGTGCTCAAACCAAAATACAACTCGACTTCCCTGGACACCAGTGTAGATCTTCTCTTTAAGTCATATCAGCTCATAACATGCAACTTTTTTCACTAAAAATTACACACTTTATGATTTTTGTTTATTCAGAACAATGCACATTGATGAACAATCTGATTTAAAGATTGTAAATAAGGCAGATTATAGCATAGTTGCTCATTTACATCTGTAGTCCCAGATGCATAGCCCTAATCCGCCTAAGTGTTCCGATTTTACTTTTGGACTTTGGGTCTGTGCATTAATAAAAAATCATTTTGTAGTGTGCATTTCTGCAGAATATTTACATAAGATGTGTTTTGGTGCAATTGGGCTACATACTACCTCGATTTATACGCTGTGGCTTCCATTAATCGTTTAAGGAATGTAACCTATAAAAATAGACCAAATCCAGACTGCATAGTGTGCCCAGAACTTTAGTTTCTGAATGGCTATTTTTTTATTGAGTATGCCATTGGTTCCATGTAGTACATAATATACACAAACATAGCTAGAGAACAATCTAGTGCTCAATAACAATATTATCGTTTTACAATAAAGAAGACACTTAAACATATCTCAAAAAGGTAATGGAAAGAAGAATAAACTTTTGGAATCCCGCCTCTTTCCATAGTTGAACTTTAACTACTAACATCCGGTTTCCTGTGAACCCCATTTCATCACATACTCGATGTATTCCCAATAACTCCATAGATCATAAAGCCCATTCAAAACAAGCCGAGACCAAAATCCGAGATTTCTACAATTCCTTAAAGTGCTTTAATATTTGAAGAGTGTTTAAGCTCGTTCCTCGGGGCGGCTCCATATTTTCAACCGACAGACACAAAACCCTGTCCTGGCGGTAAGCAGGTTTATAGGCGAGGTTGTACCCTACATCCCTTTCTGTGAATAAACTTTGAACATTTGCAGGCAACTAATAACTTCTCGCTTCAAACATTCAAGAGAGTCGTGGAGTGTTGATGTGGCAAATAGCTCAAGTTTATACATTTTTAATATTGCACAAATGTTAAAAGTGCAATTTTATTACTGATATGCATTTTTTTTTAGAGAGAATGAAAGTTATGGCAAGCAGAAAACACTTTAATTTCAACTATTTTCCCTAATATTTGAACAATTTCCCTTGGGGATCATTAAAGTTTGTCTAAGTCTAATATATGCATTGAGGTTATAAATAGTGTTTTATTTGATTACTCAAACAAAATAATCGATTTTTAAAATGATAGTGGCAGCAAAAAAAAGGACCTTTACAGGTAAACAAACGTTGCAAGATCCCAACTGAGAAATGCATTACTTTATAGAAAATTTGAATTAACAATATGCACACTGAAACTAAGGTATGTTTTTTTCCATAATATATATATATGAATATGAATGAATTTGCCTATGAATGAATTACGTAATATGCCTATGCATTTGGATATACTTTTACGTCAGTATAACAAAATCTGTAATTTCCAGTAAAAAAGTTGGTAGAATATTACTGTAAATGGAAATGACAAAATCGAAAAAAAATGCAAACTATTTAATCATTTGACTGAGCTGCCAATTTTTTTTTTTTTTAATCTACAGTTGTTTTACAGTGTATGACTCCAAACTGAATAAAGGTTCCACAGTTCTTATACAGTACATTTCTGGCAACAGAGCTGCCAATTTTGGACTGTAAACTACCGTATTTTCCGCACTATAAGGCGCACCTAAAAACCACAATTTTTCTCAAAAGCTGACAGTGCGCCTAATAACCCGGTGCGCTTTATTACGATTAATTTTCATAAAGTTTCGGTCTCGCAACTTCGGTAAACAGCCGCCATCTTTTTTCCCGGTAGAACAGGAAGCGCTTCTTCTTCTACGCAAGCAACCGCCAATGAAAGCACTCGCCCCCATAGAACAGGAAGCGCTTCACCCGCCCCCATAGAACAGGAAGCGCTTCACCCGCCCCCGGAAGAAGAAGAAAAAACGCGCGGATATCACCGTACGTTTCATTTCCTGTTTACATCTGTAAAGACCACAAAATGGCTCCTACAAAACGATCCGGTTCATAAAAAGACGCAATCTCTCCATCCGCACACGGATTACTACCGTATTTCACAGCAACTGAACCGCACTGTGGAACGGGAGCACGTACGGTGAATATTCGCTCCACAGGGAATGAGAAGTCATCCTTCACTGTGGTTCTAGCTTGCCATGCTAACTTCCACCCATCCAAAAGAGACCTTTCCAGCCGGCGTCATCATAAAAGCTAACTCGAAGGGATGGATGGATGAAGAAAAGATGAGCGAGTGGTTAAGGGAAGTTTACGCGAAGAAGCCGGGTGGCTTTTTTCACACAGCTCCGAAGGCGAACACACCTTCACTAAGACGGGCAGATAGCGCCGGTCGACATACGCCAACATCTGCCAGTGGATCGTAAATGCCTGGGCAGATAGTTTCGGTCACAACTGTGGTCCGACCTTTCCGGAAGGCAGGATTCACAGAACTGCTGCACAACAACAGCGACACTGACTCCGGTGACTTCGACGAGACGGAACCGGCCATTTTGGATCCCGTATTCGCCCAACTTTTCAATTCGGACACCGAAGACGAAGAATTCGAAGGATTTACGAATGAAGAATAACTTCAGAAGGTGAGCGCTATGTTTATTTTGTGTGTTGTGACATTAACGTTCGAGCAACATTATGTTGCTATTGTTCTACACCATTTTGAATTTTACTATGTTTGTGATTGCACATTTGCGTACATTTTGGGACAGAGTTGTTAGAACGCTGGTTTTCAATATATTATTAAAGTTTGACTGAACTATCTGACTGTTTTTTTGACATTCACTTTAGCGCAGCGTTTTTTTGACATTCACTTTAGCGCAGCGTAGGCGCGGCTTTTAGTCCGGGGCGGCTTATTGGTGGACAAAATTATGAAATATGTAATTCATAGAAGGTGCGGCTAATAATCCGGTGCGCCTTATAGTGCGGAAAATACGGTACTGTCATTTTTACAGTGTAGAATTTGAAACTACGGAATGTGTCACGGTTCGTATTATAAATGTATTGTTTCCTTAGGATTATGCCTTTTTTTTCTAACGATACTAAACTATTTTTGCACAATTATTATTATACATGAGCCACACTTAGGACAACCTTACGTTACTGCCAGACACAATTTTTCAGGGTGTATTTCTGCTAAATAGTCACATAAAGGTTGAATTGTGTTGCAGAACATAGAATCTTAACTAGCGTCAGCAAACATTTGCAGCATGAAAGTGGCAAAAAGTGAGACATTTTGCAGCTGGAAGCTTACCATGGCCTGCTCTATCTTGTTGTCAATGGCCACCACGCTAGCACCAGAGGCACTGCAGGAAAGAAAACACAACAGTTAATTTCACAATAGCGCGCTGGAACGGATCTTATGCAGAAATGGTCGAATTGCAAAATAAATAGTGAAAATGAAAAGACTTTGAGCCGTTAGGGGCGATTGGTGTTATGTCACGTCGGTTAGAACAGTGGTCCCCAACCACCGGTCCGGGCCGCACAGAGACATGAAATAATTTTTAACCGACCGCAATTTCTCCCACTTTACTTTCGCCAGTCCCACCAGACAAACCAATAAGCTTGTTCATAGATGTATTATAAAACTCCTGATAGGAAGTCACCATTTGCTAGATTTGTTACATATTTGTTACATGGGACAATGCACATTAATAAGCATATAAAAATGTAAAGGTGCCAAATCGTAGCCAAAAGCTAGGTTCCATCTGCAGTCTGCGGCAGGTTGAGGACCTAAGATCAGGGCAGATCCGGAACAAAGTGACCATAGTAGTTCAAGTGCATAAGGCAGATGGAGAAATAATTAATTGTTGCATATAATAATTGTGCTGAAGGAAGAAAATACCCATCTCCTTTGGCCTAGTGCTGCTATTATTACACATAGTCCTATTACACAAGTAGTTAGCAATAACAGATGTATTTACGCTTGCAAAATTGGACCAAAAAAAAGCTGACATTAGTGTATCTACGTATGAAATATATTATTTGTTTTTAATATTGTTGTGCAGCACTTTGGAAACATTTTGTTGTTAAAATGTGCTATATAAATAAAGTGGATTGGATTGGATTTGATTGAAATATCGCACAAAATATGAGTACATAACTTTTAGAATGGAAATAGAAATCCACATAAATATATTGGAACTAATGGCAAGTATGTCTAGCTTTGTTATATATCCATGCTCTTGTCCTTGAATGTGATGTATCACCTATAACCCATCAGATACAAAAGCCAAAAAAAAACCTACTTCTAGCAAAAATGAGTAAACACCAAAAGTCTATAGAGCTTTTTTTGCAAAGGGAAAAGCCAGGGGCTCCCAACAATTCAACGTCATAGTGAGTTTTTTCATGTATTCATTTTTCATGCACTTATTTGCTATATTTATCTGCCATATGTGGAAGGCCGGTCCATGAAAATAATGCCTAGATTAAACCGGTCCCTGGTGCAAAATAGGTTGGGGACCCTGGGTTAGAAAGCAACAATGCAGCGCGAATCAACGCATGGATAGTTTTTGACTGGCCCGCCGTGTTCCCTTCTCACGGTATGTTGTGCTGTTTTGTTTACCTGTTGTCAAGTTTGACGGACACGACGTCTCCTCCCAGCAGCGAGGAGAAGAACGATATGGAGAAGTTGTGCAGCTGGTAGACGGCAACCTCCATTGGCGTTTTAGCGAACATTTCCGTGCTCATGGTCAGCGCCAAACTCGTTTGGAAAATACTTCTCGCCACGTTTGCGAGTCGGTATGAAAAAAACGAACGTAAGAAATGTAAAGTAACGTAAGTCCGGTTCGGTTCCGTCGATGCACTAATAAAGTGCAGAGTCAGTGTTATTTTTAGTTTTTTTGAAGCTTCGCTTGTTTGTCTGAGCGACTGTCTATGCTGAGCTATTTTCTGCCGCCCGCCACTATATAAACGCCAGCGTTTTTGACGTCACACGACGCGCGCATATATTATGTAAATAGAATGGGCGTGTCGTGATTTTGTGGTGCGTTTCAATGCCGCAGGGAAGACTAGTACTTGACTCAAAAATAGATCTTTGTCGAAAATACACGCTTTTACATAAACAATGGCAACGAGTAATAACAATACCTTACAACAGTTGACTTGAAAAACTAAGCATAATGTGAGGACATTTCATGTATTCTGTATTTATTTAACCACCCTTAAATGTTTGTCAGTCCTGTACTTTTCATTACTGAATAACCACATACGAACTCTTATTATATCATGTTCTTAAGAGAACAAACTAACACCAATTGCAAAAAAAACAAAAAACATGTAGTATATTGCATAAACTCCTTTTTTTGGACATCCTGAATCAAACATATGTTATTTCATATTAGGCATAGAATAAAAAATAGAAATAAAAAAAGTACATGTTATGAATGGCATGCAGGGCAATGTCAAGCTGGCAAACGTTGTTTACAGTGAGCTCTTGAACGCAACATGCTTTTCACTCCTGCCCTGCTACTGAACCCGAGCCCCAAGTCTTCCTCACATCAGGCCTGGAGAAATAAGTCACTCGTGTTTTTTGGTAAATACACATCTATTGACTGCACAACGCACGTTGCAACTTGCTTGATTTAATTCTGCAAACACGAGGCTTTAATGTAATTTGTTTCAAATATAAAACACACTTTTTTTTCCTCCTGAGGGTACATTTAATCAAGACGAATAACATGCAGTGTCGCTCCTAAATGATATCAACAGACAGTACTTCACCAATAACAGAATGTACAGTACAATTACTGCACCACCATGTGCAAAAGTGAAGGTAGTTTTCCATGCCTGCCTTTTTGGTGAATTTCCCCTTCACGCTGTTCTTCAATTCTGTCGGCCTCTGGCGGTCAAATTGTATAACTACAACACCATAGACAACCCTGTTTACGTTGAGAGCAAGGGCGTAGGAATTTTCCGTACGTCTTCTCCTGACTCCATGATTAAAAACGTGGCCGAATTCAAGCCACATGGAACATTCTAAAATATAAAAATGCATGCACACTTGTATATCTACGTGCATAAATAACATGCAACGACTTTTAGGAAAATGTGTAACTTTAATTTCAACTTAACATGTTATTGTGTGATGCAATCCTCCAGCACCAGAGCTCCTGCAAAGTGTCATAAACACAGTGGGGGGAAAAAACAACACACCTGCTGTCCTCCTTTTTTCTCCACAACATGTGTGCCGGCGGTTGATTGTGCAATGCATCTTGTTCTCACACTCACACAAAAGTAATCAGTGAGCACTGTAGGTGACATAGTGTTCCTGAAGTGATCACAATCAGTATTTATTATTTGTACAAAAAAACAACAACAATTGTGTACATTTAGGATACATGTTCTGCTTTGCATTTTGTATCTATTGCTATACGATAACAACCACGAGCCTATTATGATGATTACTACGATGGCGTGGAACACCGCAGAGGCCACCACAGTGTATATGTTTCTTTTACTTTTTTTCCATAGCTGTATGTAGAAGTGGCTGGTTGCATCAGCTCTGCTCTTTTAATGTCTTTAATGTCCTTTGTGTTCTTTGATGTTGGATGTTGCCCTCTTACACACATGTAAGAGGGATCTGTGCTATGGCTATGAGTTGTTTTTTCCCTTGGCCTCAGTCTGGACCCCCTCTCCAGGGGCCAAGGCTTAGACCGATTTTATTTTAGACCCCATTGTTTACCTGTATCCCACCTTTTTTGTAAGGGGCGCCGGAAGTTGGCAGACCCGTCAAGGATTAATAAAGTATTTCTGATTCTGATTCTGATTAAAGCAAAGTCCAGAAAATATACGTGCGGGTCAATACTGAAATGCCAGATTTGCGAACCAAAATATTGACACTTTTGATACTTAAGTTATTTGAGATAGCTTTTTGTTTTTTACAACATGCTCAGTATTTCACGTGAACATCTTCATGTAACTGAATTCTAAAAGTAGTCCCTTATTAATGTCTTATTAATTAATTTTGATGATTTTATTATGTTACTTATTTCCTTGTGTTTGAAACACAATTTTAACGCTGTATAGGTATTCACGCCACTATCTCAATATACTTCCAAGTTAATCAATTTATAATAATAAATTATATTAATTAATGATGTAAACTCAGAGTACAGGCGAAAAGTTTGGACACACCATTCAATGTGTTTCTTTTGTTTTCTTTTTCATGACTACTTACATTGTAGATTGTCACTGAAGGCCTCACAACTATGAAAGAACACACGTGGAGTTTCAAGAAGTAGTCACCTGAAATGGTTTTCACTTCACAGGTGTGCTTGAACCTCATTGAGAGTGTGAAGTGAAGTGAATTACATTTATATAGCGCTTTTTCTCAAGTGACTCAAAGCGCTTTACATTGTGAAACCCAATATCTAAGTTACATTTAAACCAGTGTGGGTGGCACTGGGAGCAGGTGGGTAAAGTGTCTTGCCCAAGGACACAACGGCAGTGACTAGGATGGCGGAAGCGGGGATCGAACCTGCAACCCTCAAGTTGCTGGCACGGCCGCTCTACCAACCGAGCTATACCGCCCCAAAGAGAATGCCAAGCGTGTGCAAAGCAGTAATCAGAGCAAAGGGTGGCTATTTTGAAGACACTAGAATACAAAACATGTTTTCAGTTATTTCACATTTTTGTTAAGTACATAACTCCACATTGATAGTTTTGATGCCTCAGTGACAATCTACAACAGGGGTGTCAAAGTCAAGGCCTGCGGGCCAGATTCGGCCCGCAAATTAATTATCTATGGCCTCCGGGATGATATTTGATTAGTATTAGAACCGGCTCATAGGCCACAGCTGCCTGCTGCTGTTTTCCACGCACCAGTACTCCATCAGTGTTGGGGCTAGGAATTTTCAAAATGGGGTCCCAGGGACCACATCAAGTCATAAAAATAGGGTCCCAGAGTACCCTTTTGGGGTCCCACTTTTTTGTAACCGTTTAAAAAACAAATGATATGCATTATCCTGTTATATCTCACATTCTATATTGTGTTTTGGAAAAAAGTTGTCATTAACGTTACTTAATTAATTAAAACAAAATAATACACAAGAAAACACATTTTTATGCTATGTAATTGCATTCAGTTATAAACATTCATTAACTTTCTTCTTTCCTTCATGGATCTAAACTTTACCGCTGCTGGTATTTTTTTCTATATTTTTATTGTAATATTTTCAGAATGTGTTTGTTCTATTTTCTGACCAAAGCAAGACAAAGAAAACAATCTGAAGTTGTCTTTACTTTTTAGTTTTAATGCCCTGATTTTAATAGTCCGGCCCGCGTGTGCACAGATTTTCCTCCATGCGGCCGCTGAGCTAAAATGAATTTGACACCCCTGATCTACAATGTAAATAGTCATGAAAATAAAGAAAACACATTGAATGAGAAAGTGTGTCCAAAGTTTGGCCTGTACTGTATGATAATCAATAAATAATAATATTCTATTTTGTATAATAAATAATAGCAATAAATAAATAACTATTTTTCATGCAATGTTTTTGAAACAGACAACTTTTTTAGCTATTATAAACAACTTATTATTTTAGCAGACACATGAGGTACATTTGCGCAAAGTATCAGTATCGGATCGGTATCGCCGATACCAGTCTGAGTATTACTCGGTATCGGATAGGAAAGAAAATCAGAAAAATTACAAGTCCATGCAAAGTGTCTGTAAAATTTTAATTCAACAATGCAAAATAAAGCATGTTCCTTAATGTATGGATCATCTGTACCGAAAATAGACTTGAGGCCAAACAATTAGAGTTTACTTTTAACGGGTTAAAAAAGAAAGAGCCCACAAGAGACTTAAAATCAAGCTCTCTTGCCTGACTGCAGTACACAGGCCGCATTAGATGACTGTTCAGCTAGGAAGCAAATACAAAAAAGTTGCATAAGTATGTTTCCTAACAGATAAAGTCTCTCACACTGCTGTGGAACGCTTCCCAGCCTCATGGCGCGCGCAAATCTGTCCAAAAGCTCGCAGAGATGGGCCGCCCTGTTTCGTCAAATGTTCCCCCGCGCTACAGCCAACTGGGTTGTATAAGACTGTGATTCATCTTCGCCGATAGCTTGAAAGCATAACACGGGACACTCAAGTCAGGGAGCACTTTTGGGCTCACACACACACAAAACCGACAAGACGTCATTAACACCCGTTGGAGAAATTAATATACTGTTGTCTGTTTCAGCTCCTAGTTCCACGTGCACGTGTGCAAAGATGCATGATGGGTGAACCAAAAAACAAAAAAACGTGCGGCTGTCTGAAGGGAGCACTGAAGTCTCGATACACTCTGACCAGGGCTAAATTGCGATCTTGAGCAGAATTTTTATTTGGAGCTATCCCGTACCAAGAATGCTCCAACTTTTTTATTTATTTTTTACATTTGATCAATTTTAGTATTTTTGTTGTTGTTGTTTGAATCAAACTTGAATTTAATGTGATGCATGTTTTGTACTAAAACACATTCATGGGAAATAAAATGTCCAATAATATGGTTTCAGAGCAAAAAAAACAGTTTTACAATCATTCAAATATACATTTATAAACCTCATCACTTGACAAGCACTAATGCTGTGCACAACAAGAGCCACAAAAGGGGAAATTTGCCATTATGTTCCTATCGGTGACTGAGCAGGAAGCAGCTATGAGGAATACGTTTGCGGTAACATTTCGTATGAACCTAGCAGGCAGAAGACATTGAAACAACGTTGAGAACTTGTTGAATTGAGCAACTCAAACGTAACGTTGAAGCATAATGCTTTTTGTCGACGTTCAATCAATGTTGGTTTGTGACGTTGATTTGACCGTTGACATTTGGTCATTTCCCAACCAATATTCTACAACACAAATACACTGTTGAAACAACATGCTTTTTGACGACGTGTAATCAATGTTGGGTTCTGACGTTGATTTGACCATTGAATTTCGGTCATTTTTCAACCAATATTCTACAACACAAATTCAACGTTGAAACAACATTCTTTTTGACGTTTATTCAATGTCAGGTTGTGACGTTGATTTGTCCATTGACATTTGGTTGTTTTCCAACCAATATTCTACAACACAAATATAATGTTGAAACAACATACTTTTTGACAACGTTTAATCAATGTTGGGTTCTGGCGTTGATTTTACCATTGACATTTGGTCATTTTCCAACCAATATTCTACAACACAAATACAACGTTGAAACAACATGCTTTTTGACGACGTTTAATCAATGTTGGGTTCTGACGTTGATTTGACCATTAAATGTTGCTAATTTCCCAAGCAATATTCTACAACACAAATACAACGTTGGAACAACATGCTTTTTGACGATGTTTAATCAATGTTGGGTTCCGATGTTGATTTGACCATTGAATTTTGCTAATTTCCTAACTAGTATTGCACAACACAAATATAACGTTGAAACAACACGCTTTTGACGACGTTTATTCAATGTCAGGTTGTGACGTTGATTTGACATTAAATTTAGCTAATTTCTCAACCAACAACGTGAACCCAACATTAGACACCAATGTTGTATTCAAATATACATTTATAAATCTTATTATTTGGCAAGCACTAATGCTGTGCACAACAAGAGCCACTGGGTCTAAAAGGGGAAATTTGCCATTATGTTTCTATCGGTGACTGAGCAGGAAGCCGGTAGGAATACGTTTGCGGTAACATTTCATATGAACCCAGCAGACACAAGACATTGAAACAATGTTGAGAACTTGTTGAGTTAGGTCCTGACGTTGAGCAACTCAAACCAAACAATGAAGCAACATGCTTTGTTTCGACGTTTAATCAATGTTGGGTTGTGACGTTGATTTTACCATTGAATTTTGGTCATTTTCCAACCAATATTCTACAACTCAAACATAACGTTGAGACAACATGCTTTTTGTCGACGTTTAATCAATGTTGGGTTGTGACGTTGATTTGACCATTTGAATTTTGGTCATTTTTCAACCAATATTCTACAACACAAATTCAACGTTGAAAGAACATTCTTTTTGATGTTTATTCAATGTCAGGTTTTGACGTTGGTTTGACCATTGCAATTTGGTCATTTTCCAACAAATATTCTACAATACAAATACAATATTGGAACAACATGCTTTTTGACGACATTTAATCAATGTTGGGTTCTGACATTGATTTGACCATTGAATTTTGGTCATTTTCCAACCAATATTCTACAACTCAAACATAACGTTGAAACAACAAGCTTTTTGTCAAAGTTTAATCAATGTTGGGTTCTGACGTTGGTTTGACCATTGAAATTTGGTCATTTTCCAACAAATATTCTACAATACAAATACAATATTAGAACAACATGCTTTTTTAGGACGTTTAATCAATGTTGGGTTCTGACATTGATTTGACCATTGAATTTTGGTCATTTTCCAACCAATATTCTACAACTCAAACATAACGTTGAAACAACAAGCTTTTTGTCGACGTTTAATCAATGTTGGGTTCTGACGTTGATTTGACCATTGAATTTTGGTCATTTCCCAACCAACAACGTGGACCCAACAATAGACACCAACGTTGTCTCAATTTACAAATACAACTATTTTGCAACATTGTTTCAAAGTCAGTTTTAAAGGACACGTACGTATAATCAACTTTGTATCAATGTCTTGTGCCTGCTGGGAAGCACACTGTCATTCATTCATTTACATTAAAACGGACGTTTAGGGCAGGGAAGCCCTGACTGTGACCAATAAATGGAAGAATTCGATAGCTAGTAGAGCTGTATCCAAACGTCCAAGAAGCAATGTCCAACAGCGGGGTTTTTTTAAAAAGGTTTTTCTTAGATGCATACATCAGACAACCGTACAATATTTGGAACCCTTTACACCTCAGCTACATACAGCTGCAAGATGTGAACCCAGCACTACCGAAATAAACACTGATCCACACAGTTATCCCCATCAATCATCTCCATCCGTCCCTTCTACTTACCGCCGATCTGGCCTCTTGAACAGACTGGGTGAGTAAGGGGGCGAGTAGCTGAAAGGTCTGTCATGATAGCCCAAGTGCGGGTAATGGCAGCCAAACCTGTGAGGCGGCTCGGCCAGATGGAAGGCACAAACCGACCCACGCTGAGGCGCGTTAGCCTCGGAGAAACACGAGTGGCGATGTCCCATGTTGGCGTCCGAGTGACTGCGGTGCAGTTTGTCACAATGGGACAACTGAGAATTGAGTGCCAAGCTCAGACTGACACTTGAACGAGGGTGTCTGCACCGCAGCCAGCAGCCCATGTAGTCTCCAGAACAAAGTGTGAACTGTTGTGTCAGTCTGCATCACGCCAGTAATTCTAAAACCGCTCAGGAAATTTCAATTACAAATCTGTGGTTTCCTTCTGGATTTACGAAAACCGTCCGACTTCAAAGCACCAATGAGAAACATCAGTACGGCCGTATTTCATTCCTGACTATTGCAAACCACAACATGCTTACAGCCAACATGTTTGAAAAGGCAATTTGTGTAAGCGTTGGTAGAAATAAATCTCACATCCTTCATAGCCGCGGTTCTTAAACCTTTTTCACCAAGTACCACCTCAGAAAAACAAAAATTCTAACACATAAGAGAAACCCTATGACAAAATAACAATAATAATAATGGACAGCTAAGAACTCATCATTCATTGACGCGACAGCCACACTTTAAATGGTGGTAAGCTACATTCGTAGCCATATGAAAATAACACAATATTGGTAATAAATTACGATAATCAAATTTAATGGAACAAATACCATCTACCCATCTATTTTCTATCGCTTGTCCCTCTCGGGTCGCGGGGCAGGGGGCTGGAGCCTATCCCAGCTGCACTCAGACGGAAGGCGGGGTACACCCTGGACACTATAATTCGAACTGTAAATGTTGGCGTTTCTGATCAGTTTCAGGCAATGACGGTCCACCACTGGTTTCTTACCCTACAAAGGACTCTGAGGTCTAGAGACGTGTCATTTAAGACTTAATCAACAGGAGAACTCACTGGAACGTTCAAAAACGAGTGTCCCAATTATGTCGTGGTGAAACTACTTGACACACGTCCAAGAGCGACTCTCAAAAATAAAGGATTAGACCACTGTTGGACACAGTTAAGTGATCTCACTAATGAACCCGAGTGAGCTCTGCAAAATGTCAGAGGTCCCGGGCTCAGTTGGTTGCACGGCGCTGAACAGCAGGGCACTGGTATGGAGCCATGGCCAAGACTTTATGGGCTCGGGGAGCAAAAGGGCTTGTTGTAATAATACATAAGTCCATGAGTTTGTTTCCAAACACTTTGAAAAAAAACCAGTGACGGGACTTTGGCTTTAACCGCTGCAATGATTGAGTGAATGAAAGCCAGTTTGCATGACACCTGCGATGAAAGGATTCTGGATGGTGTCCCAGGACAAAAGGTTATCAGGGTCAGAAGCACCTGTCTGCATTCATCCGCCTCTTCCGTCTCCTTCAGCGTACTGCAGACCTCAGCTGTCAGAACTCAACGAGGTCTGTGTCCGATTGGAGCCTTGTTGGCTGATGTACACCAAGTACCGCTCGCCATCACGAGACGCTTTGCGCTACGAGTCCTAAAAGATCACCACAAAAATCCAATTTTGTATCACTCAGCCTGCGTTCATGGTTGTTTTAGAATGAAAAAGAGATACTTGATGCATAATAAGACTATGTTTACGCTGCAAGCCAAAGTGGCCTGTATCAGATTTATTTTTTTAGATCTGATTTTATCCAGATGACTTTCTATACTGCAAGTAAAATGTGATTTTTTTTATCAGACTCCAGTGTTAATGCGCACAAGCCCCAATAAAGTGAAAACAAAGGAAGTTGACCGTGAGGAAGTCGCTACTACTACAAAAGAAAATAAGAGTCGCAACACCTTAAAAATGTACGTTTTTTTTTTACATGAAAATAATATAATGTATGAATGGAGGTATATAGTGTACCCTATTTTTCCGACTATAAGGCGCACTTAAAATCCTTTAATTTTCTCAAAACTCGACAGTGTACCTTATAACCCGGTGCACCTAATGTACGGAATAATTTTGGTTGTGCTTACTGACCTCGAAGCTATTTTATTTGTTACATGGTGAAATGGTAAATGTGCAGAGGTGTGGACTCGAGTCACATGACTTGGACTCGAGTCAGACTCGAGTCATGAATTTGATGACTTTAGACTCGACTTGACAAAATGTAAAAAGACTTGCAACTCGACTTAGACTTTAACATCAATGACTTGTGACTTCACTTGGACTTGAGCCTTTTGAATTGACATGACTTGACATGACTTGCTACTTTCCCCAAAACCCAAAGATGAAAAAGTTATTCGGGAGCGCTCCGTATTTTTCATTGTGTACTTGTCTATCAGCGTTGCGTGTGTCAGCTGATGTGGTCTCAGTACAACAGCCAATCAAATTAGATCTACTTTGTTTTCATCACACAGCATTCATCCAATCAAATTGCAGGACAACCAACGAAGAAGACATGTCCAAACCACACGCCAGTGAACAAAAAATGATACCTAAAATAATTTCGTTTGGGTATAAAAATTACGAGGTGGTCAACACAAAACGGTTTGCAGTATGCAACACATGCGGTTCGAAAATTACTGATGGAGAGGCAACAACTTCCAACTTTGTCCGGCATTTGAAGTTGCACAAAGAACGGTAAGTTTTGAATGTAAGATAACGTTTATTGGCTAAGTAACGTGACTTTTATTTGCTGTGTAGTTAAATCAGTGAGGCTGTAAACTCACTGCTAACGTTATAACGTTATTGCAAACACGGGAATTTGTTGCAGTTCACTACCTTATTCATACTTTTTGTTCAGTGATTTTTTTAAGCAGGGTTACGTTAGTCAATATATCACACGTAACGTTAGACGGCGGTCAGCAGCACCGCGTATTTTAGCCACCTAAAAAAAGACAGAAATAGTAAAATAAAGGTCAGTTAAAATGTATACTATATTATGAATATGTGTACCGTTTTA